>NW_014577294.1:96981-111277 GCF_000485595.1 Priapulus caudatus | reverse complement strand
GTAGTAGTAGTACTGTCATATATATATATATATATATATATATATATATATATATATATATATATATATATATGCCCGTGCAGTGTATATAGCATTATGATAACAAAAAGATGTCTTCTTACAGAAACGAGAGCTTGAGGGGATCTATGACGTCATGGTGTCCATCATCCGTGGTTGGCGGCTCTTCATCCACGCCGTGCGATACTTTGTCCGCGCCATCGCGCTCATGTTTATAATCTGATCTAATGACGTCCACATTTTCTCTAACATTTACGCTGCCGATGTCTACGTTAGCTTCTATTCTGTCAGATTCAGTCTTAGATTCTATTCTGTCAGATTCAGTCTTAGCTTCTATTCTGTCAGATTCAGTCTTAGTTTCGATTCTGTCAGATTCAGTCTTAGATTCTATTCTGTCAGATTCAGTCTTAGTTTCTATACTGTCAGATTCAGTCTTAGTTTCTATTCTGTCAGTTCCAAGCCTTCCAGCGTTAGTTAATTCTATTCTGTCAGTTCCAAGCCTTCCAGCGTTAGTTAATTCTATTCTGTCAGATTTAGTCTTGGCTTCTATTCTGTCAGATTCAGCGTTAGTTAATTCTGTTCTACCAGTTTCGTCGTTAGCTTCTATTCTGTCAGTTCCAACGTTAGTTACTTTTCCATCCGATGTCGCTTCAGCTTTAACATTGCCAGATTCCTGGATATGATCATCTAAGGTGTGACCACCGTCATATTGAGCACTTTCGAGCAGCGTTTCTGCTGTCGTATTCTTCACGCATCGGTAGTTATATGTTCCCGATATCGTCTCTTCGCAAATGAAATTCTTGGCGCATCCCATGGGTTGTCCCCACGCAGGGAATCCTCTGTAGCATTTTTCACCTGGACCCTAGATAAAATCAAAACGTACAACGTTATGTATATAAACGCTTTTAGACGGTCAGTAGTAAAAAAAGGTATAACGTCAAAGGTCAACTTTCAAATTAATCCAGGGCGCATCCGCCAAATCAAATGCACATAAACTGTGTATGTACTCTTGGTCAAATAGATATAGAGAACAAATTGTCCAGCTATTACCTATACTTCCGCTTGAGACGCGGATATCATGATGCGCCTATTTCGCACTGGCGTGCAGCGCGCGACTATTACACTATTATGGTTACACGTGTTACGCACTGTGACCGCTGTAAACTCAGAACAAACTGAAAACGATCTCCTAGCTTTCGCTCGCCAACCTTTCTCTCCCTATTTCACTTACAATTGCTTGCTATCTCACTCTCTTCATCATTTCGCGTTCAACCTTCCCTTATTTTTCCTTCCCCCTCCCTCATCCACTTCCACATCCGTCCCTAGCTTCTTCCTTCCCTCGATCTCTCCTTCTCTCTCCCTACCCCCTCCATCCCTCTCTCCCCCCTCCATCACTCCCTCCCCTACCTCCCCTATTACCCTATCTCAATTCCCTTCTGCATTTTTATTCATTTTCCCCCCCTTCCCCTCTATCCATCCTACCTCCCTTCCCTCTATCCATCCTACTTCCCTTCCTCCATCCCTCCCTTCCTACCTTATCTCCGTTCTCCCACCTCGCTCGCGGACAATCTTTTGCGCCTATATATTCTTCTGATGAATTAAATGTTTCTTTATGTCCCTGGCGCACGTATAACTCGGCGATACGGCTGGACAGGTGTGTGTAGAGCACCGGAATTCTGCGTCAAAACGAGCCAAGCAAGGGCGTAACTACCCGCCCTTCTACCTGCCAGTATAGATTAGGTACGCACGCGTACCTTGGCGCAGACGTCACAGCAGCGGCAAAAATCCTTCGTCAGGCCATAAGGACATTGCTCGGCGTATTTTTCTTCACGGCCTGGCAAGCTACAGACGCTGAACCACGTGACACCTGCCGCCGATCCCCGGGGCAACAAGCACCGACAATCAATGAAGGCCTCCGCCAATGCGACACAACTACAACAACAACAACAACAACAACAACAATAACAAAACTGTACAATCAACATTCAGTGGTTGTTTGCGGAATATCGTTATTTCATCGTTCACCTTTCATCTTTCAACATCGTCTTTTCTAAAGAAAATCCACACTAGCAAACGTTTTGACTATCAAAACAATAGTTTTGATTATACATGCATATACTAATTCGTAGGTTCTTGTTAAATTAGGTGCCCATGACATATGTAGATATTGCAAACGTGAGTAGATCGTATTGTGCGTTATTATAAGTGCAGCCTTGCTTGCTGGATCAATATTATTTACGCATGGTTTATGGTTGAAATCGGTCGATATAGAAAAGACTACGATGCCGTATAATGGTACGCTATTTAATTCAAATTTCTGTCATGTTCTTGACTATTGACGTGTGATCCTCGAGGCATTCCTCCAGAACCACTACAATTTTTTCTAGCACACGTTAACCAATTTTTAAAAATACCGCAATTTATCATTCTTACAGGATTATATTGAGGCACATATCCGATAGCGGCTACTATTGACTGATATTTAAAACACGTTTTAATCGAAGAAAAATATGTGATAACTTACCACAGTACACCGACGAAGGATATAATTCTGCAACGCATATTTTGATCTCTCTTTTTACGCCGATACAACGTCTACTGGCGCTGGATCACCAGATTTGATCTATGACTTCTATGTGTTCTCGTTCGAGACTAAAGACGTGCTGTGCGAGCAATATTTTCTCCCCGAAATGCCGACCAGCCTTCTGGTATTTGCTCATATACGTCCGTCTCTGTGGGTGTTCACGTGTATGTGCGTATGCGCCGTATACGCACGTATGGGTGTACGTGCGTGTATTCGTGGCGCTTGAATGATCATGACTATGTTGTTAAAACACCCACATCTAAAAAAAATCGAACATGGCCTCGTAGCTTTCCGTTCTTGGCACATAAACACCCTCGCATTCTGACGTAAGATCCCATTAGAGACGTCTGCGGTAGCCTGTCACGCACGAACAACTATAGATGCCTCCCCACTCCCCACCTTCATCCCCACCAGCCCAACCTCAGCCCGCCTACATAGATTACTGTTAATTCTGGGTGTTCACTAAATTCCAACCAGTAACGCATTTATGGTCTTGTACGATCTGTCTGTAATGGAACATGAACGGCGCGGAACCGTTGAGGCCGCGCTCACGCTGCCATATAATATCATATATAATATAATTATATATACCTATATATTGTATGGTGTGTGTGTGTGTGTGTGGTGTGCTTGGGTGTGTGTGTGTGTGTGCTGTGTGTGTGTGTGTGTGTGTGTGTGTGTGTGGTGTGTGATGTGTGTGTGTGATTATTTACCGAGCCCAGCAAGAGTAAGGAGGCTGCTGAGACGTATATACCTATTGATACACTACAGGCTTATAGCGGAGAACCATGAGTTAGAGAGGAGTCATGGACGCAGGGTTAGGCGAGAACAATGGTTAGGAGAGCCATGGGTTAGGGAGAGCATGGGTTTAGGGAGAGCATGGGTTAGGGAGAGCAATGGATTAGGGAGAGTCCTGGGTTAGGAGAGCCATGGGCTTAGGGAGAGCATGGGTGAGCGGAGAGCCATGTGTTAAAGGAAAGCCATGGTGTTAGGAGCAGCCATGGGTTGGTAGAAGCAATGGATTAAGGAGAGCCATGGGTTAGCGAGAGCCATGGGTTTAGGTAGAGCCAATGCGATTAAGGAGAGCCATGGCGTTAGGGAGAGCCATGGGCTAGGGAGAGCAATGGGGCTAGGGAGAAAGCATGGCGAGGGAGGAGCCATGTGTTAAGGGAAAGCCATGGGTTAGGGCAGAGCCATGGGTTAGGGCTAGGAGCAGCGATTAAGGAGAGCCATGGGTTAGGGAGAGCCATGGGTTAGGGAGAGCAATGGATTAGGGAGAGCCATGGGTTAGGGAGAGCCATGGGCTAGGGAGAGCAATGGATTAGGGAGAGCCATGGGTTAGGGAGAGCCATGGGTTAGGGAGAGCCATGGGTTAGGGACGGGCTAGTGAGAGCGGTGGGGTTGGAGTACCACTACACGTGCCCATGCGCCCGTCCGTGGCAGGGGACTCAGTTACTGCGTTAATAACAGGGACGGTGGTACAATATTAATATTGTTGCTGAGAATTTTGCCGACAGTCACGCAACCGAATACAACGATACGTCACTACGCGCAATGCGGCATGGAATACTTCGACACAAAACGCGCTTTCTTTGCCCTCTAATTACACATTGTCATCGCTGCGTACAAAGACAATGGCTGGCTAAGTTGGTACGTGCTAGGAAAATCGTCTAGAATACATGACTACTGCGTCTCCCTCTCCCTCTCTCGCTCCTTCTCTCGCTCCTTCTCTCTCACTCTCTCGCTCTCTCTCTCTCTCTCTCTTTCTCTCTCTCTCTCTCTATCTCCGTGGCTGCTTTGGGATGGGCGTGTGTGTTTGGTGTGCGCGTGTCTCTACGTGTGTAAGTGCATGGGCCTGCGTGTGTATGAGAGAGAAAGATAAAGAGAGGAGGTCGAGAAAAAGAAACACAGAGAGAGAGAGAGAGATAGAAACAGACAGAGAAAATGGAGTGGTTGAATGTGGGTGGGTGTGTGTGGGGTGGGTGTGCAGATGGGAGCGTTCGGAAAACAATTCACCGTCGTAGCAAAGGCATACTACGAAATCAATGATTTAATAATTTGCGACCTTCAATAGTTGATATATATTATCTTACTCCTGATAATATGTGCACATAATTACAAATGCTGACGCTCACCATTGTTGGCATTGCTTTGTGTGCAGCACGTCAGTTATTGCTTGCGCTCAATATACATACTCGCACACATGCACGCACGCGCGCGCACACACCAACTTTAAAAAACTTCACAAATTATAAGGGTAATCAACGTTTGTTGAATAAATTGTCGGCTCGTGTTCCTCTGTAGCGTAGGAGAACCATCTATAATACATGACTACTGCGTCTCCCTCTCCCTCTCTCGCTCCCTCTCTCTCAGTCTCTCGCGCTCTCTCTCTCTCTCTCTCTCTCTCTCTCTCTCTCTCATGCTCTGTCTCCGTGCCTGCTTTGGGATGGGCGTGTGTGTTTGGTGCGCGCGTGTCTCTACGTGTGTAAGTGCATGGGCTTGCGTGTGTATGAGAGAGAAAGATAAAGAGAGGAGGTCGAGAGAAACAGACAGAGAGAGAGAGAGATAGAAACAGACAGAGAAAATGGAGTGGTTGAGTGTGGGTGGGTGTGTGTGGGGTGGGTGTGCGGATTGGAGCATTCGGAAAAATATCAATTCACCGTCTTAGCCAAGGCATATTACGAAATCAATGATTTAATAATTTGCGACCATTAATAGGTGAATCTATTATTAATGTTTTAATCATATATTTTATTGTACAATGTTTGGTCCACCGGAAACCAGGGCATAATTGGTGCGTGAGTGCGTGTGCCGATTTTCCAGACAACATTTTCAGTAAGGGTCTGTGTTGCTATGTAAGATATACAATTGATCAAGAATATATTATTGCGATATAAGTGCCGGAATGTCTGATTTGGTGTAATTGGAAGTGATCAAATTAGACATGGTCTAAGACTCGCTTACACCAGAAAGCTCACCACGGTTAATATAGAGATTACGGAGTATTGATACTCTATACATAAGAATCCAAGTGGTTAAAATTAATTTTATCGCAATCACTTTCGTGGGGCAGCTAGGGGGACAGTCCGGGACTTTCTGGCGCTTTGTGAAGACATTGTAAGTTGTTTCTAAGGATGGCGGAATAAGGATACAGATTAAACATTGACTTACTAAAGGGTTTTAAACATTTTAATGACTTTCTCGGCAAAGGGTAACAAAGCGGTTCAACATAGGCCTGAGCAAAGTATACACGATGGAGGTGAAACGTGAAATTATGCCCGAAGTAAATGTGCCGCGTTTCGTAGCTTTAAATTGTTCTACATCGTATTAGCGTAATTATATATAGAATGTCCTTCATAGCTTGTCCTGAACACATCCTTAAGCGCTATGTTGTAATTATTTACCGTGTACTAGAGATTCCCATGTTTATACGTATAGCTATAGGAATATTACGTGTGTTTATATTTTCCCCTTGGAAAAATTCACATCCAAGAGCCATGAAGGCAGTAATTTTTCGATCGCAAAATGCGAAACCCTCTTATTCAGGTGGCTGGATTAAAATGGCTAGGCTACGTGCAACAAAATTGCCAGTCATTTAGTTCTGTAAATGGAAATTAAAGCATTAATAATATGTGAACATAATTACGAATGCTGACGCTCACCATTGTTGGCATTGCCTTGTTAGTCAGGTGGCTTAGCAACAATTTTCAGGATTAACGTTACCGGCCGGACAAAAGTACCAAATTTGGCATGGAGTTTCCTTTCGACCTATCTATTGATTTTATCCGTGGAACCCACTTGATCGGTTCCGATTTTCCAAGATGGCGGCCAAAATCCAAGATGACCGCCAAAAAAAAGAAAATGTCGTATATCTGGCTGTGAAAATCGGAAATGAACAAATGAGGTGACAATTCAGGGGTTTTCGGGGTCACTGAAACAGATGCTGGTCATGGCATTTTGCTCAGGTCACCCATTTCTCACACGTTTCAATATATATGTGTCAGTGTGCGGCAGCGTGCGTGCGGTGTACATGTGTGTTGCAGAGGAGCATTTGCACGGCATTTACAGGAAATTTTCGGCAATAATAGGCAAAAGAGAGTAGAGAAACATTAAGACATTGGTAGTAAATAGATTTCGTATTTATTTAGCATTATATTTTGTTGAAACGCTCCAAGTGCCTGTGCACCAACCGTCTACGTTCAAGTACTGACGTAGTAGCTGTCGTATTCTATAGCCGTTGAACGGGGGGGGGGGGACCACACATGATTCCAGAATCATTCAGTAAATGCGTCAAATTACGGGTCGGTAGCGACACGGCGGTAAAAACGCGCGCATGGATATGTGTGTAATCGTATATTTGCGCTTCTGTCAGCCGCGGACCTGATAGGCAATCCGCTACTTATGCACACATATACGCCTGTTATTTGTAAACGGACTTCGCGGATCAAAATGATTGAGTGCTTGATACAGTTCACTAAGAGTAAACCACGAACTACGCGGCCTCTATTCATAATATAGTGAATGTGTCATTGTAAGTGGCTCCCTGTATGAATCAAAGTTATTACGGGTAACACGCATACACGCATACACGCACGCACACACAAATCCGACTTATAAACGTTGATGCGCATCACGCACGCGTACATACACACACACGCACGCGCACATGCATGCACGCACGCACGCGCATACGCACCTATATATACACGCCATGTACATAGTGACGAAGGATTATAAAAATGATACACGGGAAAATGTTATTGCAACATTTGCATACACGTTGCACCCGATATGAAGAATCTACATCGCTGGCTTATCGTCAAACCCCTATCGAACATACACAGTCTACGGGCATGCCGTGTTTACAAGTTAGTGAGATGCAAAGGTATTCGACACACCGGCCTGCTCGGTATCCTTTCAGGTGCGTGTATACAGACATGTCAAACTCTCTAGGAAAACAAATGGATCTGATTGGAGTTGTGACACCTTATATTGGCTGCATACACATACCCGCGCATACACACACCGGCGCACACACACACTTTTTTTTTTTTAATCCAGTTATCATCGTATTGCACGTGTTCAAATGAATCAATCTACACAATACTGAAGACTTCACACTACAGAACTTACTAACGTGAATATGATTAATGTTGATAATATGTGGCTGTCGCGCTAACACTGCAATCTGAACGTCGTTAAGCGAAGTTATCCTGGGCACATATAATTAAAAATAAAAAGGGTTATATGATGATGGTGCTGAAATGAATTATAATCTTAAATGAAGGTAACCGTTTTTACTGTTAAGATACATCTAAATATGTCGAAGTGTCGACGAGGGTTCCGGGAACCTCTTCTGCTGTCTATTCCAAGTCCTCAGCATTATCGTTTAGCATCCGATAAGCTTATTTTAATGTTTCAGGTGTGTTTTCATCCCAACGTGTAACACGTACTTTCTTTTTTTATTGAGGCGTGGATGCGACACAATGGATCTCTAACATCTCCATCCCCATGAGTGCAACATTTGAATTTACGGGCGAGGTTGCCGGAGCAAACCAAGGCAGCAATTGTGCCGCCTGCATGGGTGCACTGCATTAAAAATGCCATGGATAACAACCCCATGACCAAGTGGATTGCTAATTCCATCGCAAATGAGGACATTGAGTTCGACGTCCAAACGCCGATATACGTAGACGCTATTTGCATTAAATTCTCAGAAGGTAGAATCCATAATGTCAACCTTTATGCTAAAACGCTACTGACGGAGTCCTGGACTCACATTAAACCGTTGATTCTACTTAATAGCACTGGTTTCAGCGTACGACACTACATCGCAAGTCTCGGAATACCATTACCGTTTCGCTACTTCAAGATTTCTATCCTAGACACGTACGCAGCGGAAATGAATATTGGAATCTCGGATATTTACTTTCGGATAAAAGGTAAATCTAGGAACGTTTTCGTGAGAGCTCTACTGAGTACACGACCTGGTCCGTAGTCACCTAGCGGTGACTTCTGCTAGTTCTCGCAAACGAGCCGAAATTCGGTACTAATTCGACTCAAATACCCCTCCTTTTGGTGACTATAGGGATTCCGGAGTCATCGATTGATGTCTATTTTTATTGGTTACTCTCATGTTATCGGGAGGCCCGTTGTCAGAAATAGAAATAGTTATGGCTCTTACACGTCTAAAATATCATAACTTTAAGACTACAGTTCACTTCAAAAGCAATGTCACGATGTCACAACTATTCATGATGTTTTCTGACAACGAGCCCCTGGCAGCCATGCGGAGAGCTATTCTATAGCTACGTCTACACGACGAACCTTAACTCGAGTTAAGCGTCTACACGGGGCCTTAACTCGAGTTAATGTAATACATATCACTTACACACTATGGCTCAGGTACAAACATTGAGCTGTATATAATAACATTTTATTACATTACATTATTACATTTAATTACATTAATAACCTGTCACTATGTACAGCTCAGTGGGTCAAATCCAAATCAGCGCGCATGCCGCATGCCGCCGCACCAAGCGCGCATTCTACGATGCCTGCTCTTTTGTTTTGTTTCTACATCTTCGGAATCGTGTACTGAATCGCCTCCATGAAGTCAGCGAATCTTCGGTTTATGTTTTAATTCTGGTTAAAATGCCGGTCCCGAGTGAAATATTTCCTCCTCCCCCGGTTCATTCTAAGCAGCCTGGAGTTACAAAGACACTACTCTACAACGGCTCCAGATTTCAGGGTCACCAAAAGAGCAAAGGAAATTGTTACGACGTAGAAGTTGTCTTACAGGTAGGCCTATTGCTACACATTGAAATTCGACGATTCGTGTTGCGTCACTTGAAACGCAATGGTGTTGCCCTATATTATACGCTGGCGTATATTATATTATAATAAATTAATACTATTAGTAGTTAAACGCGGTCATCCATTAATGTCCTGTTCAATTAAGCCACCAAACTGGCCTGTCCTGTTGCCAGTGTTGTTGGTTTGTTAGGCCCGTAGGGTCTATGTCTCCCTGCCCTCTGTTTGACCTGGCTCGTTTAGCTATTTCTGACTAACCCTAACCCTAACCATATCAGATAGTTACCAGGCTTAGGGTTAGTCAGAAATAGCTAAACGAGCCAGGTCAAACAGAGGTCAGGGAGACATATAGACCTTATCTGCGTTTGTTAGGGTGGTGATGATGATGGTAGGCCTAAAGTAATGGTCATCATTCATGGTTATGTACCTAAGATCGACCTAGGCCACAAGCTTTGCTAGAAGAGGCTCGTCACTATCCGATCGTAACTAATCGAACCTAATAATCACAAACTGAGGTCATAAGACTCATAACGTATACTTGAAAGGTAAATGTAATGGCTAGATGGGACATTTGATTGAAAAATTTTGTGGTCTAGCACCACATCTACATACCATCATGTATAAGGTATATAGATCGGCTAGTTGGATGATTTCTGTTGAAATAGAAATGGCCTGAAAGTTTTCACAGGTATACGAAAAACATAACTATGGGACCTAACAAATCATGCAGGTTTGATTATGTGACTCTTACCAATGTTCTAAATTAATTCTCGGACTAGGTTCGAACTAAAACCGTTGTTACCAAAGGACCAAGTGCTAACTCTAACTAATATCACTAGGGCTGCTTGATTACAACCAGATATTTTTTAATTATCACATCTTTCTTACCGTTTGTAATCACTAGAAATACATCGATACCTTCTAGTAGGATTCTCTTCAATTCTTTGAAGATCTTTGACTTAGGTTTATTATTTTTGAGTGCAAAAGTGAAATGGTAATTTTGTTTTGTATTAAAGCAGAAATGAAATTAGCTAATATATCCAGGTTCAGTATTTAAAAAGAATTAAAACTAATGATATAGAATACTGAGAAATGTGTAGGTAACTCTATAATTAATGCTCTTCATTTTAACAGCATGTAGATGAGCAGAACTCATATCTCTGCGGCTACCTTAAAATCAAAGGACTCACAGAAGAGTATCCAACATTGACAACATTCTTTGATGGTGAAATAATCAGCAAAAAGTATCCGTTTTTGACTCGCAAGTGGGATGCAGATGAGGATGTTGATCGCAAGCATTGGGTAAGTATCTTCTTAAATTTTTACCTTATTTCTTAAGAGATCACGAGAGATATCTCAAGAGAGACTTGTTGGTTGGTGTGAATAGCTTATTTAAATTGTATACTTTTTTTCTTTTATGACCATAGTTTTGCTGACAGTGTTGTTATAGGTAAATAGGCACTAACGCTAATTTTTCCATTATTTTTGCAGGGGAAGTTCTTGTCATTCTATCAGTATGCAAAAGATTTTAACTCCGATTACTTTAAATATGATGAGTTGAAGAACACTGACTACACGTTCATGAGATGGAAGGTCAGTCTGCAGATTCAGTCGTACCAGTACTGACTTAAAATCATCTCACAGATTTCCTTTCATATTTCGCATGATGGCAAGTGGCAAGACAATATATTGAAACCAGATATTTTTTGTTGGAATTGTTTTGTTTCCATTTCCGGTGTATTTGACACATTAGACTGTGAATTTGTCACGTTACACGTATTTTTGGGTGTAACGAAAATTACTCAAACTTGTGGTAAGGTTTACTAAGCTTGCAGTATTAATGAACCTGTTTTGACTTTTTGCTACAGGAGCATTTTTTGGTGCCAGATCACACAATCAAAGATATTAATGGAGCGTCCTTTGCCGGCTTCTACTACATCTGCTTTCAGAAGTCAACGGCTACTATTGAAGGCTATTATTACCATAGAAACTCTGAATGGTAAGCAGTTAAAAGTGGCTATTGCACCTTAGTTGTAGTTAAGTACACATCTCTTGCGGGGAGATAGTTTGCAAATCAACGAACGACAACCGTTCGTCTTCGTTTGAAGATAACCCAAGCTTTTATTGTAAAACTGCATGGTATGCAATGTAGAATGTGTTAATTTGCTCACTCTCCCTCTTCCTCTCCCCCCTCCCCATTACTCTCTTGTTTGATATCCTTCTTCCTATTGCGAGTGCTTTTAATATTTAGCTATATACAGTCCGACCTCCTTTATCCGGCCATTCGTTATCCGGAAATCTCTATTAACCGGCTGCGATCTTGCAGTGTATGTTCTCTGTTTTTCATTCATTTCCACCTAAAAAACTCGCTCAAAACTCGCGCGATGTACCAACCGTACATGTGTTTGCGTGTGTGCGCGCGTGTGTGTGTTGTCCGCTCGCGTCCGCTATGCCGCCGGTAAAATTTCTGTTTTATTTCATTTTATTTCCATTTCATATAAACCATAAAACACGACAGTTTGTTACAAATAATCATAGCAACGAGTAAATACATTATCACATGCATAAACCCTACTGAACTGCATAGAAATGCTGTGTTTGAGCATAACTCTCATATCTGGCCAAATCCCATATCCGGATGGGTGCCGGTCCCAACGTGGCTGGATAAAGGAGGTCGGACTGTATATATATAAATGTGTATATTTATTTATTCCTACAGGTACCAGTCCTTACAACTTCAGCACGTACGAGAACACAGTGTGCCCATCTACGAATTCCGGTAGCAAGGCTTGACCTTAAGCATCATATACAAAATCTCTTCCCACTGAAAATTCAGATAAATGCAATCATTTGTTATAACAAAAAGCTACCAAGGGGTAGTTGTACAATTCAAAAGTCATGCTGGTTTCACAACTTATTTAAAATTTATCAGCAAAAACCTAATGTATAACCCTGCCATTCATAGTAACCATTTGCCCTTAACCAATTTTTAACTTTTCACCAGCTACTTGCTTTAAAAAATTAATAATAGTGCGTTGCTAGTGGAAGGTAAACTGGAAAGGTACACCGAGTGTGATTTCATTTATAAACTTAAACAGACAAACAGATTTTGAATAGAGCTGGGTACTAGTTTGTATTAATGAAGAGCTTAAATTTTTCGTACATAAAGCTTGGTAGTGATAAGTGGATGAACCATAGAACACATCAACTTAACTATTGCAAAGTGATTAATTAGCCAGCAACACAATTGAGTGTTTATTCTGCCGCCAGGTGTCGCTGAATGTTCATTGGTGGCTGCCGGTGAGAGCGCATTGCATAGTTGACTTGTTTAATACATGTAATACGGTCAGTATGTCTCGCAGACAAATCAATAAACTACATAGTTGCAGTAAGTGAGTAATTTTGGGACCAAACAATTGGTGTCCCCCCCCCCCCTGTGTCTACCTCAACCTTTACTGATGAAAATTGATGGCAAGCATCAGTAACAACGTTTTCATGGTTGATAGTTTCAAGATGGCATACTGTGATATATCTTTGATCTATTGATGTTTTATATTGTAAACGACGTGTTCTAACAATTATTGTCATTATATTTTGTCGTTGCATCTCAAAACTTGTTGATTTAACACGACTGATTGTTCGACAAATCTACATCCGGCGTCCCTGTGAGTAAGCCAATGTCGAAGACTGGGGAATTACATGAGTAAATGTAGGATAGATACGAACTGACCAACTGCTAGGTGTTGGCGTATCGCTCCACGTATTCTTCGATATTATGTGGGTGACCGGTGCGAGGATTCGGTATTGTTGATACTCTACTTGGGCGAATAGTTTGGAGGAGAAATGAGGATGAAGCGTAGAGTCATTTTCTCTGCGCGTGTGTATATATAAATATGTATAAGGTAGTCCAAACTGCACTGCAGCAGTATGGAGCCCCGTTCTCCCACATGCAGCTTGTGTGCTTGTTTGTTACCACTACCCATGTTAGGTAAGGACACGATGAGTACTGTTAAACCGAATGTAAATATCTGGAACGATCGTAGAAATATAGTGAAAGTACATCGTAGAACATTTGTAGGACCTGTATATTGTGTGCATGAGCAATCGATGGATGATTGTGCATGGAGGGCGTGTAAAAATAACGGGGCCGAATGCCGATATAAGCTGTTAATACTATTAGATTGAACTCTATGCTCTACTAAAGGTTTTCATGTTGTAAGAGATGTGTGGTTAGTCGTCTTGGAAGCGCGAACTATAGTTTGCGGTGCCATTAAACAGTAGTTAGTTAGCACATTAACGCGCGACATGAATGTCTACTGTGTAGCTATGAATATTTCTGGTAAATATGGCTCCACGTCAAAGCCCACGTGCCATTGATTAAACCAGCAAAAGATACTGTCTAGAGGATAACGGATTATACAGAGTATACACGCAAAATTGTATAGATTTGTTGTAAAATGTTTTAAAAAAACTACTGTAAAATGTTTTAAAAAAATTCGTCACTTTAGCGTTGACGGTTATACCATTAATCAAATAAATCTGTTCACACAAAAACACTCCGATTGTTGGATGGATTGCTGTTTAAACCTGTAGATAAAATTTTGTATTAATCACCAGTTAACATTATTTATTTGTTATTGCCAGACGTCAGCAGTCTGATGTATTCATAATTCAGTCATCGTCGAGTCCTACGTTTATCGTTATCATCCCTCCCCCTTCCTCATCTACTCTTTCTCCCTGCAATACCCTTTCTCTCTTTCTCACGCGCACACACGCACGCACACATACACGCACACACACACACACACACACACACACACACACACACACACACACACACACACACACGCGCTCTTCCGTTCTGCGCTAAACTGATGT
>NW_014577294.1:90943-93255 GCF_000485595.1 Priapulus caudatus | reverse complement strand
GAGAGAGAGAGAGAGCGAGAGAGAGCGAGCGAGCGCGCGCAGTCTCTCCCGCGCACAGAGCGACGCGTCGACTAACCGCGCACTCCGGCAACAGCATAATAGCGCGGCGCGATGAAAAGAGCTTATCAATGCTAATGACTCGAAGTGACGGCGATGGTGTGAAGTCCCGCCCCCCGCTCATCTCTGCGCACACGTGAGCGCGTACCATCGATGCCGCTGCCGCTGCCGTTGCTGGCTCGCTGACTCCCCCCACTACCCCTCCGCCGTCTCCTCCTCCTCCTCCTCCTCGGCTACGCCCGCGTCTTTGAACGTGTGCGCGCCCGCCGCCAGCCGGACTTGCTCTCGAGCAGCGACGATGTAGTGATGAGTGGTGAGTGTTGATGATGACACGCAGTGCGACGACGTAACGCCAGCGAACAGCGACACGAGTTTCTCTCTCGCGCGCGCGTATACGCGCCAACCTGAAGCGTCGACCTGCATGCGTGAGCGCGTGGAGTTTTTCTCTTCTCTCGTTTGAGCTCGTGCTGCAGCGTAACTGCAGACGACCGGTAGTTCTCTCCGTGTGTATGTACTTAATGTCGAGATAACCACGCATCGAACGAAGAACGTCCGCGGTATTTATACACACCGATATATATATATACACACATACGTATAAGCCACCCCGGACTCCACGGAGGTTTACTTATCGACATTTCCACACACACTCGGCCAACACGATGATGTGCCACGGCGCCGCTCTGTCTGTCGCGGGTGTGCTGCTGCTACTGATAGCAGTCTCGCAGGCGAAGTACCTGAACATGTTCAAGGCGCAGCACTCGCCCCCGGACCCTTGCTTCGACGAGAAGGACGAGCCGACGCGATGCATCGCCGACTTCGTCAACGCCGCCTTCGGCAAGCCCGTGGAGGCGACGAGCACGTGCGGCACGCCCGCCTCGCGCTACTGCTTGCCCGTGAAGCCTGTGCTCATGAAGGAGACCAACAACCTGGATCTGAGCGAGGACGTTGTTACTGGAGAGCTGGAGCGTCAGTGCGGCATCTGCGACGCCGAGCACAGCAAGCGTCGACACCCGTCCGCTTATCTCACCGACCTCAACAACCCGCAGAACATCACCTGCTGGATGTCGGAGCCGATAGCGCCGTCGAATCCGACCAACGTCAGCCTGACGCTGTCGCTCGACAAGAAGTTCGAGCTGACCTACGTCAGCCTGCAGTTCTGCTCGCAGCGACCCGACTCGATGTCCATCTACAAGAGCGTCGACTACGGCAAGACGTGGATCCCGTTCCAGTACTACTCGAGCCAGTGCAAGAAGATGTACGGCAAGCCGACGAAGGCGATCATCACCAAGGCCAACGAGCAGGAGGCGCTCTGTCTCGACCCCACCACCAGCGTCGACTCGATGTTCACGAGCGGTCGCGTCGCCTTCTCGACGCTCGAGGGCCGCCCGTCGGCGTTCGACTTCGACAACAGCCCCGTGCTGCAGGACTGGGTGACGGCCACCGACATCAAGGTAGTCTTCAACCGACTGTCGGCCTACAGCAGCGAGAACGACTCGAGTCCTGGCGAGAGTTACTTCTACGCCGTGTCCGATTTCTCCGTCGGCGGCCGCTGCAAGTGCAACGGACACGCGTCCAAGTGCGTCCGAAACCGCGAGGGCAAGCTCGTGTGCGACTGCAAGCACAACACGGCCGGAGCGGAGTGCGAGAGATGTAAGCCGTTCCACTACGATCGGCCCTGGGGTCGGGCGACGTCGCTGGAAGGCAACGAATGCGTCGGTAAGTCGTAGAAATGCGATCGTCTGTTGTTGTTGTTGTTGTTGTTGTTGTTATTTTCGTCGCTTTGGGAGCGTGTTTTCGGTCGCTCAGCGGTAAAGGAATCGCGATTCAAATTTTTTCCCAATAATTAAAAGCAATAAAAATCAACAATGAACCAATGTAGGCGCTTGTGTACATATTATAGAGAGAAAAATATATATAGAGAGAGAGAGAGAGAGAGAGAGAGAGAGAGAGACAGAGAGAGAGAGAGATACATTTACATATACATATAGGAAATTAACGCTCTTTACATCATCCCGTATGTTTTCGTGGATAACTGCCCCGGCATGCCAAATATAAGCTAAGCGTGAGATATGCGAACGACGCATGACGTTAAATATTCGCGATCCCGTACGGCGTCTGATCGTCTGATGGATGACGCGAGTGCATCGGCAATGCGTCAAACCACGCCGCCCGTAGTCTCTACACCAGCACACACACACACACACACACACACACACACACACACACACACACACACACACACACACACACAC
>NW_014577294.1:79715-90933 GCF_000485595.1 Priapulus caudatus | reverse complement strand
CGCTTTTATTTCATTTTATATTCCTATTTCCTATAAACCATAAAACACGACAGTTTGTTACCAAATAATCCATTCAGCAACGCCCAGTAAATACCATGTATCACATGCATTCATAACCCTACTGAACTGCCATAGAAATGCCTGTGTATTGAGCATAACTCTCATAAATCACCGGCCAAATCCCATAATCCGGATGGGTTGCCCGCGTCCCAACGTGGCTGCGATAAAGGAGGTCGGACTGATATACTATAAATGTGTATATTTATTTATTCCTTACAGGTTACCAGTCCTTACAACTTCACACGGACCGAGACACAGTGTGCGCCATCTTACGAATTCCGGTAGGCCAAGCGCTTGACCTTAAGTATCATGATACAAAATCTCTTCCCACCTGAATAATGCAGATAAATGGCAATCATTTGCTTAATAACAAAAAGCTACCAAGGGTTAGTTGCTACAATTCAAATGTCATGCTGCGTTTCAAGTATAAAATTTATCAGCAAAAACGCTAATTGATAACCGCTGATTTATAGTAAACCATTTGCCCTTAACAAATTTTTAACTTTTTCACCAGCTCACTTCTTTTAAAAAATTAATAATTACGTGTTTTTTCTTTCTTTGTTTTTTTTTTTTTTTATTTTTCCGTGGCTAGTGGAAGGTAAACTGGACAAGGTACACCGAGGTGTGATTTTCATTTATTAAACTTAAACTAGACAACAGATTGAAGTAGAGGCTGGCGTTACTAGTTTGTATTTAATTGATAAAGGCTTACAATTTTTCGTATATAAAGCTTGTAGTGGATAAGTGGATGAACCATAGAACACATTCAACGTTAACTATTGCAAAGTGCATTAATTAGCCAAGTAACACAATGATGTCTTATTTCGCCGCCACGGCTGTCGCTGAATGTTCATTGCGTGGCTCCGGCTGAAAGCGAATTGATAGTTGACTTGCCTTTAATACATTATATATACAGGTCAGTATGCTCTCGCAGACAAATCAATAAAACTACATAGTTGCAGTAAGTGAGTAATTTTTGGCGACAAACAAGGTGTCCCCCCCCCGCCTGTGTCTACCTTCAACCTTTACGTGATGAAAATTGATGGCAGCATCCAGTATACAACGTTTTCATGAGGTGATAGTTTCAAGCATGGCATACGTGTGATATATCTTTGATCTATTGATTTTTATATGTAAACGACGATTTCTACAATATTGCTCATCTATAGTTTTGTCGTTGCAATCTCAAAACTTGTTGATTTAATCACGAGCTGATTGTTTCGACAAACTACGTTCGACGCCCCCTGCTGAGTAAGCGAATGTCGAAGACTGGGAATTACATGAAGTAAATGTAGGATAGGCATACGAAGGACAACTGCTAGTGTTGGTGTATCGCTCCACGTTATTCTTCGCCATGTTATGTGGGTGACGACGTGCGAGGATTCGATATTGTTGCATACTCTACTTGCGGCGAATAGGTTGGAGGGAGAAATGAGGATGAAGCGTATATATCTTTACGCGTGTGTTTTTTTTATATATATAAAGATGTATAAGCGTAGGTCCAAACTGCACTGCAGCAGGTTATGGAGCCCCGTTCTCCCACATGCAGCTTGTGTGCTTGTTTTGTACATCTACCATGTTTGAGTAAGGACACGATGAGTACTGTTAAACGAATGTAAATATCGTGAACGATCGTTAGAGATATAGTGAAAAGTACATCGTAGAACAATTTGTAGGACCTGTATATTGTGTGCATGAGCAATCGATGCGATGAATTGTGCCCAATGGAGGGCGCTGTAAAAATAACTCGGCCGAAGCCGATATAAGCTGTTTGAATACTATTAGATTGAACCTTATGCTCTACTAAAGGTTTTCATGTTGTAAGAGATGTGTGCTGTTCAGGCGTCTTTGGAAGCCGCGCAACTATACGTTTGCGGTGCATTTAAACAGTAGTTAGTTAGCCCAACATTAACGCGCCGACATGAATGTCTACTGCTGTCTAGCCTATGAATATTTCTGCGTAAATATGGCCCTACACGTCAAAGCCCACGTGCCATTGATTTAAACAGCAAAAGATACTGTCTAGAGGTAACGGCCATATATACAGAGTATACACGCAAATTGTATAATTTGTGCTAAAATGTTTTTAAAAACTACTGCTAAATGTTTAAAAAAAATTCAGTCACATTAGGCTGTTGGACGGTTATACCATTAATCAAATAAAATCTGTTCACACAAAAACAACACAGTTGGTATAGGATGCTGTTTAAACCTGTAGATAAAATTTTGTATTAATCACCGAGTTAACAATTATTTATTTTGTTTATTGCCAGCACTCAGCCAGTCTGATGTATTCAGTCATGTCGAGTCCTACGTTTATCGTTATCTATCCCTCCCCTTCCTCATCTTACTCGCACACTTCCTTCTTTCCCCCCCTTTTCTTATTACTCCCCTGCCAATTACCCTTCCCGGCCATACCCTCTTCTCTATCTCTCTCAAAACGCTGCGCACAACGCACACACACACACGCCACACACCGCTCTTCGTTACACTGCCCCACACCAGTTCTGCGCTTAAACTGATGCTGATTAATCCTTCAACCAGCCCACTACTACTACCAATACCCAGAGGTGCCAACCACTACGATTTATCATTTATACATTACGAATTTTTTTTTTTAATTGTCATTTTTTGTCAATTTAATTGTCATTTTGACCCTCAGCCGTGAATCGCAGGAAATCTGCATCTTCAGCGAATCAAAGAAATTTTCTGGGAGGGGGCATGCCGACCCCCTAGCAAACTCGCCCGTCACTACGCCTGACCTCGAAACTACTAATTTGATGGCCAGAAACTACAGATTGCTTCAAATATGTGTTGGCATCTCTGAATAACCACCCCACCACTAATACATCCAGCATCCCACACACACGCACACACCCATACCACGCACACACACACACACACACACACACACACACACACACACACACACATACTCAAACACTCCGCCGGCGCTTGCGCGCACAACCCGGTCTAACAAACCATAGACAGCTATATGTACGTGTATATCTCCTATCCTGTACTCCTAATCTCCTCTCTCTCTCTCTCTCTCTCTCTCTCTCTCTCTCTCTCTCTCTCTCTCTCTCTCTCTCTCTCATCTCTCTCTCTCTCCTCTCTCTCTCTCTCTCTTCTCTCTCTCTCCTCTCTATACTATAAATAATATACATATCATATCTACTCTATCTACCTGCCTATCAAGAGCATATAATAGATGCTTCTTTCTAGCACTGTACGCTTATCTATTATCTATCTATCTATCCTATCTATCGTATCTATCGTGCTCTATCTGTGTTCAGTAGCCGTGTCTCGAGGGCCGGCCCTGACTCAGCTACTAGATACACCGTATGTGTAATATATATATATATATATACATATCTATATACTATATAATATCATATCTATCTACTCTACACTACCTATCGATCTATCTATCTATTCCGCTGTCTATTGTTTCAGTAGGTGTCGCAAGGGCCGGCCCCTGCCCCTCAGCTACTAGCGCCTACACGTGAATATATACTATATATTATATATATATATATATTCCATATCTATTAATCTACCAACCTACTCCGATCATCATTTATCTATCGTGTCTATTTGTTTCGGTAGCGCTGTCGACGGGCGCGCCCTGCCTGCTACTAGCCTACCATGTCGATATATATATATATACTATATATATATATATTCCCCAATATTCATATCTATCTATCTACCTACCTATCGATCTATCTATCTATCGTGTCTATTGTTTCAGTAGCGTGTCGAGGGCCGGCCCTGCTCAGCTACTAGCTACACTGTGATATTATATATATAATATATATTATAATATATATAAATTATTCTATATAATTTATTTATAATCTATCTATCTACCTACCTATTCCGGTCTATCTATCTATCGTTCTATTGTTTTCAGTAGCCGTGTCGAGAGGCGGCCTGCCCTCAGCTACTTAGCTACACGGAATACTATATATATATATTATATATAATATTATATACTAATATATATAATATGTATATCTAATCTTCTACCTACCTATCGATTTATCTATCTATCGTGTTATGTATCTGCAGTAGCGTGTCGAGGCCGTCGGCGCTGCCTCAGCTACATAGCTACACCGGAATAGTATATATATATATATATACATATATTATATATATATATATATATATGTATATCTATCTATCTACCTACCCTATCGATCTATCTATCTATCGTGTCTATTGTTTGAGTAGCTGTGTCGCAGGGCCGCCCTGCTCAGCTACTAGTTTACACTTGTGCGCGCTGCTGCTGCTGCTGCCTGCTGCTGCTGCGGGTGCGCGAGCAACATACACACACTGCAGCTGCCGGGCAGAAAGCGATGCGCGAAACGATCCATTCGCCATCTAATTAGAAAGAAACGAGTTCTGTAAGTGCGCGTTTTCGCCAATAATGTATAAAACACATCTGTGTTTTAACTAGCGAGGCTTTTACGCTGATTGTTGTTTGCACAATAAATGCAATTCAGTGAATCGTCGCCAAATTAGCAAAGAGGACTAAAGAAGTTCGCGAACTAGTGGCGCGCCATGCGCGTGTTTGTGTGCGTGGTTGTGTGTGTGTGGAGTGTGTGTCGTGTGTTGTGTGTGTGTGTCTGATGTGTCGCGTATGTGCGTCGTTTTGTGTTGTGTGTACGCGTAGATAATATGTTTCTTCCGTTTTCACCCGATAAAATCACCAAGGGAGTATTTATTCCAATGAATTAGTTAGTTAGTTAGTCATATTTTTGTTCAGATAATATTCTAGGCATACAATACTGTATAATAACTTAAATATAGTAATGAATTTAATCGAGGCACGCTAGTGGAAATTTGCTTCACGTATGCTAAATATAAGTCCGCAGGATACTGCAGAGTTTACGACTTCACGCAGCTGTTTATAGTCACATCTTTCAATTTCTACTAAAGAACATTACGCATTACAGTGCCGAGTCCTTAAAAGTCGGTATAACAATCATACGTAGCTGTTACGTCCTAGACGATAACGACGCCCAGTAACTTTCATCTCGGTTGATGAGGTCACATTATACAGTTCCCGTAAATTAAGTAGATGCCCACGCCGTCTGTCGTTTAAACGCATGTTCTCTACGCAGTTTCTGGAAGCCATCGTAGCGCATAGAAGCGACAACGTTGCGGAGCATTTGTTGCGTTAGCTAGTACGAAAATTACGGAGCCAAGGCGAAAGCGCCGAACATGCAGCTATGCTCACGGCTTGCAGCGGGCTTCATTATGCGTGGTCAGGCTACCTTTAGTATAGGCTCTTACGACCGGTGGGATATTTAATCAATGCCATGCTGGACATTTACACCGATTTTCCTTACAACCTGCCATTATTGTCGCATGCAAGAATGACCTACTTCGCCTGAAACATAATACATGATTAATGTCAATAATGCTGTCAGCCGCGTACTGATTGCCCTTCGAGTCATTCAGGGGCGGTGCGTGCGTGTCGTGTGCTGTAGCGTATTTGCTTGGATAGGGAGTGGGTTAGAAGGATATTGGGCCCGCCCGCCAGGCGCGTCGCATAGGGAGCACGTACAGCGACGCGTCGTCGCACGTGCCAGTTTCACTGTCGCGACAGTTATTAACACCACCGCGCTAGCGGAGGTGTTAATTTTTGATGCATTAATTATTCATCGATGTGTGTATAGCTTGTACTGTTTACTGTCGAACGATGTATGAACGATGATCGCACTGCCGTGCCTGGATTCATCAACATCTCGATCACAGTATTGCTGTTATTGTCTGCACATACCTGTCCGATCTAGATATGCACACCTTTTGTCGGCGAGTATACTATAGTTAAAAATCTCAATTAGTGTTTGCAACCATATTCTATTTCCAACTATGTTAAAATATTCCTCTATCTCACTCAGAAGAATATATATTATATATTCATGTGTATTATAAAAAATGAATAAATAAATATAGACATATTATTATCACACACAGTTCTCAACGAGCTTTCGTTATTATCGTTTAAGTTAATAGCACAGATGCGCCGTGTTTATGCAGGCAGCCGCGGCGACTTAAGAATAATGTCGACATGGCCCTGCGACTGCTTTCAATGCTTGCTGTCTTTGATATATTCATTCGCGTGTAATCGGGTGCTCGCCTTCCGATATTGCGAACGGCGTTTTATGCTGACGTTTAAAAATCGGCCGAGCGACATAACGATGAGTCGGTGATTGTCCATCGTGGATCGATTCGCTGATGTCGCGGCGACACGCAGCATGTAGGCACCCGCGCGTTCTTATGCGCATTTACGACTTTGGCTTCAACGCCAGTGCTCCCTCCTCATTCGCCTCCTCCTTCTCCCACTCCGCCGTCTCGTTTGCTGCGTGTACAGTTTATGCGGAGAATATAAGTGCTGGCGCTGATATCGTGCGAGCGGTTAATGCCGCTTTGCTGCGCCTCTTGCATGATGTTGCCAGCGCCGCTGTCTGTATAGAATTTCACGTGTTAGGAAGTCGCGATGTTTTAACTAATCACGGTGACTGTAGCTGTCGCGCTTTTCCCGGCGTGTTGCTAAACTAGAAGAACATTTTCGCGCGTGTGTAACGAGAACATTCGCTGCGCGTTGCTCCAAACTAGAGAAATTTTCGCCGCGCGTTTGGCAACTACGAGAACATTTTCCGCCGCGCTTGTAAACTAGAGAAATTCCCGCGCGTTGTTAAACCAGAGAACATTTCCGCGCGCCCTGTTAAACTATGAGCAACATTTCGGCCGCGTTATAAAACCAGAGAACATTTTCCGCGCCGTTTAAACTACGAAGAACATTTCCGCGCGTTAGCTAACTAGAGAAATTCCCGCGCGGTTTGCTATAACTAGAGAAACATTTCCCGCGCGCTGTAAACTTACAGAGAACATTTTCAGCCGCGCGCGTGCTAAACAGCAGAACATTTTCCCGCGCCGTTTGTAAACTAGAACATTTCCGCCGCTGTTGTATTGTAAACTAGAGAACATTTCCCGCGCGCTGTAAACTAGAGAACATTTCCCGCGCGTTGTAAACTAGAGAACATCTCCCGCGCGTTGGTTAAGCTAGAGAGAACAGCGACGTTTCCTCGCGCCGACACACGGGGCCGACGACGATAATGCTTCTATAGGCACGTGTAGACACTTCATGCGCGGCGTGCACTAGCGGTGCTCCCGTCGCGGTGTTGGTCGTCTGCATGCGGCTTGTGTTACTGCTACAGAAACGGAGCGGAGCGCAATCCGTGTGCCATCGACCGATGACCGCGCCGCCGTGCGGCAAATTAAAACTATCAGCCGCGCCTGCACGCGCTCAGCGGAGATCTAGAAAACACAGATGTGATCTAAAAGACGAGGATGTGATCTAGGAGATGGAGATAAGATCTAGGCGATACGGATGAGATCTGGGCGATACAGATGAGATCTAGGCGATACGGATGAGATCTAGGCGATACGGATGAGATCTAGGCGATACGGATGAGATCTAGAAAAGACATCGACGAGATACAGACCCCTCTTAGTAGTGTGCAAGTCGGACTAACTACCCTGTAAAGGGTTACCGCGGGGCTTGCCGTGACACGGTGGTATTCAGCGGAGGGAACGAACTGGAGAATCGGTGGAGCGGCGCTTTGTTTGTCTGTGGAGATCAAACCCGTGACCGGCGGGCGCGCAAACTGCTGCTGCGTCCACGCAAATTGTTCTCCATTCAGCGGTGTGATAAACGAGTTAACGAGACATCTGCACAGTGAAAGGGATCGTCGCACTGCAACTACTACAGCACATATACAAGACACACGTACGCACGCACGCACGCACGCACGCACGCACAAACACACACACACATATATATATACGCGCGCGCATAGAGAGAGAGACGCCCGGTTGTACGTAACCACTACACGTAGTACCGCGGCTGTGTGCAAGCGCTGAGACACACACGCACAGAGAGCGAAAGCGACAGAGAGAGAGATAGAGAGAGAGAGAGAGAGAGAGAGAGAGAGAGAGAGAGAGAGAGAGACACACACACACAGAGAGAGAAAAAGTAACAAATGAGGTGTCAATTCAGGGGTTTTCGGGGTCACTGAAACAGATGCTGGTCATGGCATTTTGCTCAGGTCACCCATTTCCAAGATGGCGGCTAAAATCCAAGATGACCGCCAGAAAAAAGGAAATGTTGTATATCTGGCTGTGAAAATCGGAAATAAACAAATGAGGTGTCAATTCAGGGGTTTTCGGGGTCACTGAAACAGATGCTGGTCATGGCATTTTGCTCAAGTCACCCATTTCCAAAATGGCGGCCAAATTTCAAAATGGCCGCTAATACTACAATACTATATTTGACAGAAATTTGGATATAAAGTAGCTCCAAGAAACGGTCTTTGCTAGGGTTAGGGGACCGTTTCAAATTCTTGCCCATAAAAACGTGTAGTTGACTCGGCATGCCCACCAGGTCACTGTTCTTGTTCATCAGACTGAGAGGCTACTGAATGAAGCATTCAACCAGAGATCTAATGTTGATGAGAGTTTCAGCAACTGGCTGGAACAAATGTGTAATAAATCTCCCACGTTCAAGTTCTGGCACATGATCGCACTCTGAGATTCTGATTCTCACATTTATTAGAGCCCATCGGGAGAGAAACTTCCCATTGTATGTTACTGTATTAGAGGCACTCGTACCAGTGTTCTTTGCGTTAGACCACGTGAACTATTCTCGGTGGCTGCCTGTACACATCAGAGACATGAAGGCGCTGCCACAAAAGATCAAATATGAGTTTGAAACTCGGAATCACTGGACAATCGCAAAGTCGTCACACAGATACTCTGCTATCCCAATAGACCAAGCGCATGAGCAGGAGAATAAAGTGGTGAAAGCATCCGGTGGTGCAGTAGGACTCACTGAGAATCCAGTAGCCTTCAGACGCTGGATGACCGCTGGACCCGAGCTTGCCAGACTTCTGCGACAGTACAAGAATGGATATCTTCATGACGATAATCCGGAAAACCCCGCTAACTTCGAACACCATGAACATGGACTTGCAGCACAGAAAACCTTCCAGCGACAGATTGATATCCTATCTAACACAACACGCAAGATGGGAAATCCCTTCCTTGATGACTTCCCAGAGTTGGTAACTCTTGATAGTCGAAACTGCGCAAATGAGGCGGTAGTGAATACAATCCGTACACTGGAAGACACAGGCATAAAGAACTATCAAGAGTATGTGAAGACCGTACTCGTGGATTGGAGTCACTCCATACATGATACGATCTCAAAGAATTCACTACCCCTGTTCTCAACAAAGCTCAAAGTCAGATCGAAGGATTGCAAGAAAGCTAGTAAAGGTGCTTGAGAACAATGTGACACTCTTCGGCCAGTTATACATCTCCTTACAAAATAGAGATGGTGACATCAGTGAATTCTTTGCACAGGAAGTTCATTCGTATCCTCCATCCCTGTTTGAGTTTGGAAAGCTTAATCTGTCTGGTACCAAATGTCATCTGTTACAATGTATCGAGGAACCAAACAAGACAGAGGCACCTGTATTATATGACTGCAAAGTTTTGGATGGTGCGGTGACAGTACATGCATTGCCTGTAACTAATGTCTCAACATTCCAGGAATATGCTGACAACGTGTTTATACCCCATTTGGAACGTCAGCTGCGTGACACAAAGCGAGTGGATGTTGTGTGGGACGAATACCGGCCAGATAGCCTAAAGGAGGGAACCAGGGAGAAACGAAGCAAAGGTGTGCGTAGAAAAGTATCAGGTGACACCAAGCTGCCGGGCAACTGGAATGACTTCCTCCATGATCCAATCAACAAGAAGGAACTCTTTGAATTCCTGTCGTCAAATGTTGCGGATTGCAGCATCGCTCCTGAGTGTTCGGTATATATCACAGCTGGAGAGCGTGTTACATGTGTTGGAACGCAGATTGAAATGTCCAGCTGCAATCAGGAAGAAGCAGACACTAGGATTGTGGTTCACGTGAAGCATGCTTTGGAGAATGGAGCAAAATTCATCCAGGTGCGAACTGTGGACACAGACGTCGTCATCGTCGTCGTCTCTGCATGGGTAGCATTTGGAACTGGAAAGAACTACACTCATTACAGCATCAACGCTATTTGTGCCCGTCTTAGTGAACGTAAATCACGTTCCCTGCCCGTTTTCCACTCCTTGTCAGGATGTGATACTACATCAGCGTTTAGAGGCAAAGGAAAGAAATCGTTCTGGCAGGCATGGAATGCTTATGAGCAAGTTACTGATGCCTTTGTTCATCTTGCCGCACATCCGTTTGAGCATCTTGACTTACATTCTATCAGTCGTAGTTTATGACAAAACAAGTAACGAGATGAATGTTAACAGTGCCCGAATGGAACTGCATGTTCAGCCAGAAAAGCCAAGCTGTTGACAAGATACCACCTACTCAGAATGCACTACTCCAGCACACTAGGAGGGCAGTTTATCAGGCTAGCATCTGGACAACGTGCATGTTATCTCAAGAATCGTGTCAAGAATCGGTTTTATTGACTACAAAAACCTCTGATTTGATTTCGCAAATGCCTCTCTGTGACGTCTGTAGCCAGTGACAACATGTGTATTTTTTGTTATATTGGCCGCCATCTTGGAAATGGGTGACCTGAGCAAAATGCCATGACCAGCATCTGTTTCAGTGACCCCGAAAACCCCTGAATTGAGACCTCATTTGTTCATTTCCAATTTTCACAGCCAGATATACGACATTTCCTTTTTTCTGGCGGTCATCTTGGATTTTGGCCGCCATCTTGGAAATGGGTGACCTGAGCAAAATGCCATGACCAGCATCTGTTTCAGTGACCCCGAAAACCCTTGAATTGACACCTCATTTGTTTATTACCGATTTTCACAGCCAGATATACGACATTTCCTATTTTGTGGCGGTCATCTTGGATTTTGGCCGCCATCTTGGAAAATCGGAACCGATCAAGTGGGTTCCACGGATAAAATCAATAGATAGGTCGAAAAGAAACTCCATGCCAAATTTGGTACTTTTGTCCGGCCGGTAACGTTAAATTTGCTAAGCCACCTGACTATATGGAAGTATCCGAGTTCTTGTTGGTTTCCTTGGCTAAACAACATTACACGCTACTAACGGGTCGCGAGTTTGAGC
>NW_014577294.1:69519-75880 GCF_000485595.1 Priapulus caudatus | reverse complement strand
TTGCATGCATTAATTAATTCATCGATGTGTGCTATAGCTTGTATCTGTTACTATATATATATGCTTGTACGCGCGCACAGGCCTCAACACCAAACTATTTACTGTAGTTAATTTAATTATTTACCTAAATAATTATTACGTATTCAGTTGCAATGGCAACACACACAATAAGATGCTAAGGATATTGATGCTGACTGGCATGTAAATATCATAAACCCATTTGGTAACTACTAAAGTGCAAATATCGGTGGTCTTCTTCGTAAATAACATACATTGGACGTGAATACAATCATGGATATTTCCGCATATTTCCGTTCATGGTCTCCACTACAGTAACACGACGCTGGGAAGCGCATGCGTAGAGATTTCCTATTTATGTTTTGTTAAAGGAAGCTGATAGAACCAAGCTTTATCATGTAGATGAACGGAGCATGTCATTGTCTGCGTCGACTATAGTTTTAAATGAGTCGAAATAATAACCTTTATAATTGTATCTACGCGGTGAATATATCAACCAGATAATAACAGCAACACTAATATAAATTTCATGGCAAAGACAAACACTAAGGAAAGATATAATATCCCAATATGGCCGACGAGCAAGAGAAGAGATAATACACAATAGATGGAGCGGCAAGTAGCGAAAGGATTGCAGAGCAAGTCGCAAGAACATCGCGAAGGAACTCGGCACATCTAAAATGGCGGGATGCATGCGTGCAGGGCACATGACATGGTCGCACCTTCTGTTCCGTCCAGCGCATTCGCGCGCTGTAGAAAGTGTCAAAATAATTAACTTTTGGAATCCATGGAACACGATTCGTGTTTGTGTGTATTTTGCATGTTGATTCAGCTCACCAGTTCAAAAAGAAGCGAAATCCCATTGCAAACAGGCTCCCCCGTACCAGCCACTTCAAACAGACTAATAGTTTCTCAGCACGACCGGGACTAGTCGCAAGCTGTCTCAGCGCGAAAGTTTATTTAGGTTTTCCAAAAACATTGTCACAAAGGCGCATACGTTGCTTTCAAGAGGCACGGAGGATTAAAGGTGCAAAGGTATATGGTAATACTCACCGTGAAGGTACAGCAAGCGCATAGCTGACTTTGCGACAATAGTACATCTAAATAAATACGTACTATGCGCCCATGGGTGTGTATTCGAATGAATGCAAGCGTGCATGCGTGCTTATGTGCGTGTGTACGTACGCGCGGGTGGGTATGTATGTGTACTCGCGTTCGTAGGTGTGTGTGTGTGTGTGTGTGTGTGTGTGTGTGTGCGGTGCGGTGCGTGCCGTGCCGCTGCGTGCGGTCGCGCGCGCCACTGCCTGCTGCGCGCCGCGCGCGTGTGTGTGTGTGTGTGTGTGTGTGTGTGTGTGTGTGTGTGTGAATTGCATGCAAGTTTGTGTGTAACGTGTGTGCGTGTGGGCGCGGGGGTGTATGTGTACCCGCGCGCCTGTGTGTGCTTGCGTGCGTGCTTGCGTGCGTTTCTCCCTAATACGAGCTATTTCCGACTTTCTCCGCGAAGAACTCAAAGCTCAATTTTCTATATCATTCAGACGCTTTCACGTGCGCGGAATCTCAATTGATACTATTGCCGTGTGTCTCAGCACCGCCGGGACAATGTACGACGCATTATATATATTCGATAACAAGATGCTGCTATTAAGTCATAACGTCGCAGCAATATATCGACAAGTATCGTGCACGCATGTAAAATTCCTAATTATTTATCGTAGCCACGTCGACCCCCTTTTCAGCAGCGGCTGGTGGCGCATGCGAAAAGCGGGGGATTACGCATGATCATAGCCGGCCTATACGTCTTCGTTCTGACGTTTCTTTTGAGTTGATGAGCATCAGCGCCGATAGAAATTATTCAAATACGCGCATCAATGGCATCGATCCGACCGGCGCGTCTCGTCTGCCTGCCTGCCCCTCGGACTTCCAGCTTCCTGCGCCCATTTTTAACGCTTGAATATGCTAATCAGGCCGCGGGATATATACGGAGGCACGCGCTTTCCTCCGCTGGGTCGTGCACGCGGTATCGGACGCGCGTCAGCACCGCTACGCGGCAGACGATCGCGCAGACGAACGAACCGAACGCCCCGCGCGACTGTTCTAATCCGGGAAGAGGAAAGGAGAGGGGGTTGTAAAGGAAGGAAAGGCAATGGGGCTTCTTCCCTCTCTATTTGCCCCCGCGCCTCAGATAAAGAACGTGCAAACTGCTCATGGTCCTATGTGCTCTTGGTGGGACGTTCGCGCGGCCGCGGGTGAAGTTGTATTGTTGGTTATACTCTGACGGCCGAGTCGCAGTTCTTCGAGTGTTCTTCTGTTTCCTAGCGTCGTGCACCGCGTCTCTGCCACGGGAGAACGTTAACTGTAGAAATTGGTATTCGATCTGGTATTGGTATTCGATCTGGTATTGGTATTCGGTCTGACCCTTCCGCAAACGATACGAGACGTTGTTCTTTACGACTGACGACGAAGCGGATTTTTCTGCCTGCTAACAGAAACATTCTAGAATATTCTCTCAGGAAGTCTTCGAAAATATTATCAGATGAGTATATAGCATCGATCGAATGAATTATAAGATTTAGTCTGTGCATTAATGCATTCTCTCGATCAATTAATGCTGTGGTCGAATGGTTTAAAAAAAAAACCTAAAGCGAGGTTTTATGGGAACGCATAAATAAATGCATGGAATATATTGCGGACGAATAAATGTCGTGCCTGGGCGAAATATGCTAAACAACGAAAAATCAATCCCGCCCATACATCCCCTCTATTTAGATAGTCACTATTTTACTACACTTTATAACACATTACATTACGTTTTACATATAAGCTCCATTCTGCTTCCATTTCCGTAAACAAACATAGCTGTGTTTTTCATGTGATGTCATGTAATATCCAATGTGAAATTCTGTCGGAAATTTTCGAACTGTAATACTGCAACCAGTAAAATAAAACTTGCCTGCGTACACAAAAACTACGCCTTTGTGATAAAAGACACCGGAATATTAACATATTGTTATGTGTGACAGTAAATACACACACGCACGCACGCACACATACACGCACGCGCGTGCACGCACGCACAGTCGAGTGCACTTGCATACACGCGCGCATGAATGTACGAGCACGCGCACACGCACGCACGCACGCGTGCGCCAAGTTTAGGAATCAGGGGGCGGATAGCGACGATGAGTAATCGTGTTCTATAGTCGCTTGTATCGACGCACTGCGGCAGACGATTGTCCGACGACGACTTTCCCTCTTCACGTTTCATATGAATTTGTATTTACTCGACAATTTTCGTGCGCGTATACTAGAGAGCGCGTCCCGAGGGCAAACGAAGTGTGCGTGCATGTTAGGTCGTTTTTATGGATTCGTATATCGAAATACTATATACCAAATTAATAAATATTTCATGGACCTCTTTCGCGCGAGAAAAATTAGCATTAGCAGCAGCGGCTACACAAACACGCCCGGAGTTGCCGGAACCAGGCATAAAGTGGCTGACGCAGCTGTCTAGTTTTAGACGACACTCAGATATCAATTGGTCGCCAGACAGCCGCTAGCACCATGCCTACATGCGCGCCTATATCGAACGCATGGCGTGATAATGTCATATGTGAATAGCGGAGGGAGCGGGAAGAGGAGGGAAGAAAATATGAAATATGAATATTATGCGCTACGTATGTTAATCCGTCAGACGGCAGTTTAAAGGAGCGTCGACGTTCAGATTGAGTACATCGGTATGATTTATATTAGGGCAGCAACTACCATTAGATAGATAAACAGATGGATGGATGGATGGATGGATGGATGGATGGATGGATTATATTCCTCTATCTCACTCAGAAGAATATATATTATATATTCATGTGTATATAAATAAAAATGAATAAATAAATATAGACATATTATTATACACACAGTTCTCAACGAGCTTTTCGTTTTATCGTTTCAGTTAAATAGACAGATGGCGTGTTTGCAGGCAGCCGCGGCGACTTAAGAATATTGTCGACATGGCCGCGACTGCTTTCAATGCTTGCTGTCTTTGATATATCATCGCGTGTAATCGGGCTCGCTTCCGATATTGGATCGGGTTTTATGTGACGTTAAAATATCGGCCGGCGACATAACGATGAGTCGGTGTCCATCGTGGATCGATGCGCTGATGTCGCGGCGACACGCACGCATGTAGGCACCCGCCGTCTTATTGCGCATTTTACGACTGGCTTCAACGCCAGTGCCTCCCTCCTCTTTCGCCTCCTCCTCCTCCCACTCCGCCGTCTGTTTGCGTGCGTGTACGTTTTGCGGAGAATATAGTGCGCGTGATATACGTGCGAGCGGTTAATGCCGCTTTGTGGCGCTCTTGCATGATGTTGCAGCGCCGCGTGTCTGTATAGAATTTCACGTGGTAGAAGTCGCGATGTTTTAACTAATCACGGTGACTGTAGCTGTCGCGTTTTCCCGCGTGTTGTAAACTAGAGAACATTTCCCGCGCGTTGTAAACGAGAACATTTCGCGCGCGTTGTAAACTAGAGAACATTTCGCGCGCGTTGTGAACTAGAGAACATTTTCCGCGCGTTGTAAACTAGAGAACATTTCCCGCGCGTTGTAAACCAGAGAACATTTCCCGCGCGTTGTAAACTAGAGAACATTTCCCGCGCGTTGTAAACTAGAGAACATTTCCCGCGCGCTGTAAACTAGAGAACATTTTCCGCGCGTTATAAACCAGAGAACATTTTCCGCGCGTTTTAAACTAGAGAACATTTCCCGCGCGTTGTAAACCAGTAGAGAAACGCCATTTCCCGACGCTTGCTAACCCAAGCAGAACATTTCCCCGGCCATTGCTAAAGTAGCAGCACAACATTTCACCCGCGCGCGTCTGCATAAACTACGGACGACAATTTCCGCGTGTACAAAACTACCGAGAAAACACTCTTCTCCCGCGCGTTCGGTAAGCTACGACGACGAACAGCGACCGTTTCCTCGCGACGACAGCACGGCGCGCCGCACGCACATTAATGCCTTCTATCAGGCCAGCGCTGATATAGACACTTCCCATGCCGGCGCCGTGACACTACGCGGTGCTCCCGTCGCGCGGTGCCTAATCGGTCCGTCCCTGCATGCCGCATTCCGTGCTAATACTATGCATACAGAAACTCCGGAGCACGCGCGACGCCAATTCCCGGTGCCCAATCCATCCGAATGACCCGCGCCGCCCTGCGCGCAAAATATAAAACTAATCAGCGCGCCTGCCGCGCCAGGCGGATACCTCTAGAAACACACATGTGATCTACAGAGAACCGAGGATGATGATCCTAGGAGCAATGGGGATAAGATCTACGGCGGATTACGGATGGATCCGTAATGGCGGCGATAGGAGTGAGGATTCTGTAGGCGTACGATGGAGATCTTAGGCGATACGTGATTGAGATCCTAGGCAGCATACGTGATGAATGTCTTAGATCAATAAGACATCGAACGAGATAACAGTCACCCTGTTTCAGTCCAGGTGTGCACAGTGCCCGGGCTAAACTACGCCCGCTGTCAAAGGGGTTACGCGGGGGCGGCCTTGCGCGTGACCGGGTGGTAGTTCAGCTGCGAACGATCCGGGAACGACTGTCGGCCGCGCGAGAATCGATTTGCGAGCGGGCGCTTGTGGTTTGTACTGTGGAGATTCAAACCGTGACGGCGGCGCTGCGCCGCATAACTCGGCGTGCTGGCGTTCGGCACGCAATTGATTCTCCAGTTCGAGGCCGTGCCGTGTGGATAATACGACGCGTTACTACGACAGGGACATCTGCAACAGTGAAGGGATAGTTCGCATTGGCATATACCTAACTACCAGCAAGTTTATACAGAGACACACGTACGCACGCCACGGCACGGCCGCCATCGCAAGCGACGCGTCACAACCACACACTACCTACTCACAGTTAGTATATATATTACCGCGTGGGCGCCGTCATAGGAAGGGGAGGGAGAGAGAGGACGCCGGACTGTGTAGCGGTACCAATGCACTGACGTGAGTAGCCTGGCGGCTTGTGACCGCTGCAAGGCGCTAGAGACACACTCGCACAGACGAGCGAAGCGGACAGAGGGAGAGAGAAGGGGAGAGATGAGAAGTAGATGCAGGAGATCGAGGAGAGACGGGACGGTAGGAGAGGAGAGGCGGAGGGCGACTGATCGCGAGCGCACGCGGTCGCCGGAGTCTCGTCGCGGGACAAGGAGGGCGATCGCGGTCGTACTGAAGCAGCGCAACTCGCGGCGCACAGGCGATGAGTAGCGCCGGCGGCGGAGAATAGGCTGTAGTTTCACTCGCTACATGGCTCGGACAAGTGACGCGCGAGCC
>NW_014577294.1:63326-69494 GCF_000485595.1 Priapulus caudatus | reverse complement strand
GTATGCGATGGTACTGGATGGATGGATGGCATGGATGGCATGGGATGGCATGAATGGATGAATGGATTGGATGGATGGATGGATGGATGGATGCCGGTATGGATGGATGGATGGATGGATGGATGGATGCGATGGATGGATGGAGTGTGGCATGGAGGATGGATGGTCATGGATGGATGATGGTGGATGGCAATCGGATGGATGGCAATGGATGGATGGATGGATGGTATGGATGGATGGATGGGATTGCGAGGATGGATGGATGGACATGCGTATGGGATGGTCACTGGATGGATGGATGGATGGATGGATGGAATGGTGGATGGCATGGATGGATGATGGATGAATGGATGGATGGTATGAATGATGGCGGTGGAGAAAAGAAACCTCTAATTTATATCCCGTTTGCGGAAAAAAGATCGGATTTTTGCTACACTTTCGCCGAGTCGAGACCCCGCGTCGACATCAGCTGCTGCAGTGTATGCGGGTAGATAGAAGAGGACGACGACAGCTGAGAGAGAGAGAATGTGAGAGAGATTAGAGTATACGAGAGAGAGAGAAGGAGCAGACAACACACACACAGGAACGCAGAGCAAAGTGTGGAACGGGGAGATAGGAGAGTAAAAATAAACAGATGTAAGAAGAGAGAGAGGAGAGACGAGCAGAGAAGCGACGAAGAGAGAGAGAAAGAGAAAGACAGGAGAGAGAAGAATGAGAGGAGAGAGAGAGAGAGAAAAGAGGAGAGAGCGAGAGAGAGAGAACGCGAGGAAACAGACAGACAGCTGCGATGAAAATTCCGTCTGTTACGCATGAAAGCCGAAATTTAATTCGTGACACTCGAATCCCTCGGAACGCTGACAGTTGACAGTGTCGATGTCATGAATCCGGACATGTGGTATAATTTTGATTAGCAGTTACTATCCAGCTAGCCATTTAAACCTTAATTCCCCCATTCGGAGTCAGTCGAGCGCGATAGGAAGTAGCATGGCGGCCAGGTCAGAATCTCTCGGCTTAATCCTTTTTAGTTCGCCACAATGCAGCCGCCCGAGGATCTAGCGCATCGTACTGTCTTGAGCTCACACAAAAAAACGATCACGAAAATATGCAAACACGCTCGCACACACACATACACACGCACGCACGCCACACGAGCACACACCACACCCACAGCACAGCACACACATCACACACACACACAACACACACACACGCACAACACACACACACACATACACCACACGCAAAACACGCAACGTAAGCACGCACACCACAACACACACACACACACACACAGCGACACACACACACACACACACACACACACACACACACACACACACACACACACACACACACACACACACACACACACACACACACACACACACTAATAACTTAACTCTAGAATGAAAGTATTCGAGTGATACGAGATAATTAAAGGATTATATTCCGGGAGAGCGACTTCGTCTGCTGAATCACTGATGCCCTCGAGGGCGTGGTGGGAGAAAGTAATGATGACGCGAAAACGGATATAGCGGGCGAGAATTGAACGTGAAACATCTCGGCAAATGTCAACGGAAAATTCCCCCGTAATAAATCTATCATACGCACGATTCCGATTCGACATCATCCGCAAAGATAGTCGGGGGATTGCACATGCGTACTAAATCGTAAGTCGCAACAGGAAAGTAATTTCCACGTCTCACGTTAATATCTTTTAACCAAACGTTTACGTCGTGACAGAATATTTAAATTGAAATTTCGACTTAGTAATAGAGTAGTTACCGAGTCGTATCTCCTTCCCATCGTGTAAGATGGAAACGCACACACGTGACGAACTGCTCTCATGTACGCGTCTCTATTGAATTACGCGTACTAAGCCCTTGACCGAGCTCTAACTTAACTGGAACATAAACCTACCTAAACCGAATTCGATATAAAAAAAAGCTCTGAAACTGGGGATGCGTCCGAGCGCCATCTAGAGGCGATGTATCCGATGTAACTCATGTCCCGTGGATAACTAAAGAACCATTGTTCCGAAACGTCGGCGGCAAACATCGATATAGCGTTTCAGGCGAGTAATGGCATGATGGGGATGGCGTGCGTTCTCTTTACCACGCAGACCGCGACAGGCCGACCGGCTAGCAGGCGCTATCACGCAGTCAGATTACTAGAAGCTGGAGAGGGGCCGGTGCGTCTGCAAGAAGCTCTCGAGTTTATCGTCGTGTTCCATCTCCGACACTCCACGCTGACAGCCAATAATATTCTCGTCTGCTCGGCAGACGCGCGCGATTAGGAATGCAGACTATATCGCCCGGGCCTCGATCGCAGAATCTCTAAGCCAGGTTCAATCTAACACTAATCAGCCTACCCTGCTCACGTCGCGCCTCGCCGCGGTCACGCAGCGCGGGCACGACACGCTACGACCGCACGGGGTATAATTAGACAGTGGCAGCAGGAGTGGACACTACGCTACGTGCATGATCAGACTAATCGAAGCAGCGTGAGATGACACGACGAGCGCGAGCGCGCGCGCGCGACAAAACGCACTATTTCATTATCGGGGCAATCATCGATGCCGCGCTAACGGGTCGTATGGTCATCACACACCACCACACGCGCGTGCGTGCGTGCGTGCGTGCGTGCATGCGTGCGTGCTGCCCTGCGGCCGTATCTCCTCGCTATAACTGACGGAACCTGCGTCGCCAATCTAGATCTCATCGTGTGCTGATGTCGTGAACGGGAGCTGTTGGTGATGAGGAGAAGGAGGGGAACTCGTGTAGCCGATACAAGCTAATCTCGCGTTGAAGCCCAGCTTTCATGGCCGGTGTTAAACTAGAACGTCCATCCTCACTCACCCCCCCCCCCTTAACCCAATCTCGCGCATCGATATTCCGCAACAGCACGCACGAACCCCTGCACACACACACACACGCGCGCACGCACACACACACACACACACACACACACACACACACACACACACACATACATACATACATACATACATACATACATACATACATACATACATACATACACACACGCCACGCGCACACACACACACACACCACACACACACACACCACACACATATACATACTCATACATACATACGACACACACACACACACACACACACACACACACACACACACACACGCGCGCTGCGCCGCGCGCGCGTCCGCACACACGCACACCGCACACACGCCACACACGAAGCACACTACCGCGACGCACCACGCCACCACACGGCACACACCGCACACACGCGACACACGCGAGCGCGCGTATATATACCCCCCCCGCGCCACCAGCCGCTTGTACGCACACACACACACACACACACACACACACACACACGCGCGCGCGCGCGCACGCACACACGCACACACGCACACACGCGCAAACGCGCACACGCACGAGCACGCGCACACGCACACGCGCACACGCACACGCGCACACGCACACACGATTGAAGCACAGCGAATCGCTGTGAAGCCGGAACAATGCTCGCAGCGTCTCGCTTTGTTTATCACACCGACTGCAGTTGATCTTTCGCAGGATTCACCCCGCCGTGCACGCGGGAGCATTCCGTGATGTCGGCGGTCGTCGGCAGCCGCGCGGGAGAGCTATCGCGGGAGAACAAACAATTACCCGCGCCTTCTCGATATTATCAACATGCGGCTTCGGATGAACGAACTCTCATAGTTGCGCGATTTGCGCGCATATATGCCCGACCTTGATAAGATTTGACGTCGGGGTTTCAGTCATCTTGATGTGCGCGCGTCATAGTTTCACCACGTTGCAATGACTGCACGCGGCTATCGAAACTGTTGTGGCAATTGTCTTCTATCGAACTTATATAGACGTTCGTGGAAATAGGTTTCCTATTGCTACGTTAAATAAGTTTACTTGCGTTAAATAACGTTTGTTTAACACGTATTTGTCCCGTAATCTTGGCACCCCGAGCCCACCTGATCATGCTATTCTACACGCTACCTGCTTCCCGCTCGTGTATGCAGTTGTGATTAAAAATAATCGGCTTGTAGCATTAGAATATTAAGGCGTTCCATTACACCATCCGAGACGTTGCACACAATGCGAAGCAATCTATGTGTAACGATATTTTGGCAACAGTTTGCGTTAACAACACCGTAGCCTTTGCCACGTCTCGGTGGAAGTTTGCAGTGTAAACAGCTCGCGAGGCCATTTCGCAATTTATTGCTTAGACACGGAGATTTTCGGAAAATAGACAGCTTAAACAAATGTGAGCGAGGCGTAAGAAGGAATAGAAGTTCTTATGGATAACACGTCCCAAGCTTAACCGGCCGACCGGAAGTAATGTCTACTAGCACTCATCCTGTCTTCCTGCACAACGCACGTCTGTAGCGGGTAGCTGCCCCTTGTCAATATAGAATGTTAGATTGTTCATGACCGACTCTCGGCTCGTACAAGCCCGCGTGTCCACCGTTAATTCACAAAGCATCGCTTGTGCGTGTTCAATGAGCGGGGCGTGCCAACATTGTTGCAATATAGTTCAAATAGAAATCTTGTTCTTGTTTAGTCTACCCTTAATAGCCACCGTCCAGGGCAAACAGACAGCTGATGACATGCAGAGCGATTTCAATATTTGATCATTGCAAACAGCTCCACTATTATGGTTTGTGCAGGGAGTACCTACACAGCTGCTCGTACGTCTCGCTGTCGCTGTGTCTGTACTGCCTGCTCTAGCGCCCACCTCTTTGATAGCTATAGACAAGATGATATATAAAATTCTTTGATATATAGAAGACAATATGAAATCAGATGTCAAATCAAAGCGCGCACGTTGCAGGGCGCGCGCGACGTTCACGTCGAATGCGCATGCGCAGCGACTGAAACAAACAGCGCTTCACAGCGAGCAACCATCTGACGATTCCGCGCGCCAAAGTCAACGTCATTGCTCACGCTGCTGCACATGCGCGTCTTTACATTTCTAACCGCCGCCCATTTCCGAGTCCAGTTAACGTACTTTCAGACTAACACTGTTTCCACTTTTCTCACCTATAGTACTTTCCATCTAGCACTCTTTCCATCTCACCTATAGTACTTTCGCACTAACTACATTCCGGCCTTACGTGGCGATGAGAGCGGGTCTAGCTCTCGGCAGCTACACACGCGCAAGCAACGAACCAGCTTCATCCACGGAAGGAATCAGGGAAGAGGCTGTGCTCATGTGGCGTATCTAGCCAACACGATGCCGCAATCCTGCAGCAGGTGCAGTGTGTCGCGCAGGAGTGCCGTTATATCTCATAGCGCATCGCATAGGCCTTCCTGCAGTGCGCAAGCCTGCGAACAAAGCCTTGCAGAGCGTAGAAGCCTATGTATGCTATGTAACAACATCACTGCGAGCTTATTCTGACAGATTATTTTGAAGTACTTGGAGATTATAAATATATCAATGACATATTTAAGTGTGGCTGGGTTATTTCGACATTGAAAAGCTTGTCACAAATCCTTTAACCCAGTGGTTCTTAACCTTTTTTGAGTCATGGACCCCTTTGAGAATCTGGTGAAGGCTATACGGACATCTCCCCTAAAAAATTCACATAAGCGCATAAACACAAAACGTTATATTTACGCCTGGTTCACGGACCCCCTGAAGCCCATCCACGGACCCTAAAATGGTCCATGGACCACAGGTTAAGAACCCCTGCTTTAACCTATCGCACAGACCTTATAGCATGCCACACGAGCCTTGTAGCATGCCGCGCAGCCCTTACACATAGCGCAGCGTACAAGCTAGGGCGCTCAGCATCCCGCTGGTCGGTTCGCATCATCAATCCTGTCACATCTTATTTCTGTCGGTCGCCCAGTGAGAATAGCGCGATCAATCGACGTCACGTTAGCACGTCGATCCCGACGCGCCCGGGAGAGATTGCGACATAGACGGGCGGGAGAGTGAGAAGGAGAAGGGGAAGAGAGCCGGAGAGATATTGCGACGAGCAGAAGAGAGGTAGGCGAAAGAGAGAGAGAGAGGGAGCGAGAGAGAGAGAGAGAGAGAGAGAGGGAGGGAGGGAGGGAGGAGAGGAGGAAGGGAGGGTGGTAGGAGTAGTTAGTTCGTCTAATAAGTACGGAGTAGTAGGAGGGTGGGGAGGGGAACGGGAAGGGGAGGAGAGAAAAGGA
>NW_014577294.1:58040-63316 GCF_000485595.1 Priapulus caudatus | reverse complement strand
AGCCAGAGAGACATTGCGACATAGGCGGGTGAGAGAGAGAGAGAGAGAGAGAGAGAGAGAGAGAGGGAGGGAGGGAGGGAGGATGAGGAAGGGAGCTTGGGAGATATTGTCTCATAAGCGGATGAGAGGTGGGCGAGGGAGAGGGAGAGAGAGAGGAAGCCGGAGATGCATTGAGAGATGAGCGAAGAGAGGTGGAAGAGAGAGAGAGAGAGGGGGGAAGCCAGAGAGACATTGCGACATAGGCGGGTGAGAGAAAGGGTGCGAGAGAAGGTGAGGGAAAACGAGACCGTCGGCGGGAGAGAGATGAGATAGAAAGGGAATGTGCAAATAGAGACGAGGTGGGGGAGAGAGATCGAGCACGAGAGAGAGAGAGAGAGAGGGCGAGCGAACGAGAGAGGGGGTTGGTCGCCAATGACCATCTATATGCATTAAATGCGCCACTGAGGGAGATGAAGAGCTTAATCTGTTAAATTAACGCCCGAGTGCATGCCGGCACAATCGATGTCTCTCGCCGAGTCCCTTCCCCATATCCATCAATCCACTCAGCCGACCGCAGCTCGATGCAAACAACATGCACATGCCGCGACAACTATATCTCGTCAGATGACATTCGAAATGCAATTATACGCGCAGTGCACATCGACCTGTACGTAGAGACGTCGCCGAGAGAGAAAAAAATAGGAGCGTTGCGCGACTGCATACGTATGTAGGGCGGTAGGCGGGAAGGGAAGAGGGGGAGGGTGAGAGCAGAGGCGTGGCAACTGTACGTAACGTATAAAACCTCTAGGGATGCAGCAGGGGACGCGTTAAATGGCCGACGATGATATTGTCGATGCCACAAAATTGTGAGAAATTAATGACAGTTGAGAAATTACTACGAGAGGTAAAATTCACGACTAAACACAACGATGTATGTTTGCACGTTTGCTTCGCGCTCGTACTACTTGTTCACCTCGTTTCTCATCAGTGTGATTACTCTGTTGCTTCCACGCGATAGTAAATCTGTTGGGTGGTAAATACGAACGAAACGAAACATTCGCACAAAAACGAAACAAAGTGAACGATAAAAAGTAAGTCGAACAAAAGTAATCCAGTTTAATTCTCATCCGCAATTCCTGCGCTAGTCGTGTTACAATGGGTTTTTCCAAGTATACTATTTAGATGGCAAACACCATGTTAACGGGTGAAAAAAGAAAACGTACGATTAAAATAACGTGTGGTGAATATTTCTCAGACTCTAATCACAGACAGCGTTGTCAATCAGATTGGCATTGATATTTTCGTTTGCGTGCAACTGACCAATCACAGATCGTGATACATGTTTGAATAAGTTCCTATATTTATTATCATGTAATTCTACGGCCTTCTTTCGCGAACCGTGATTGACCATAAGCGGATTGATGAGTTTTGGGGAGTCACATTGCCCATAGGGAACGTGTGGTGAGCGCTTGACAAAATGTAGCGAAGCCTTGCGAGGTTGCATTTTGTGTTGCCTATGTGGAAACAGATGAATGTCAGATTGTTCCGGTGCCAGGCCCTCGATTGAAGATGACTATAGCTACGTCATATCGCACGATGTTGTCCCGCCTCAACGCCTCATCACTACACGTCAATGACACTTAACCTCTGTCTTTCTCTTCGGCCTCTCGACGTAGAAACTGTGAAGAGTGTCGCAATAGAGCACTTCACTCTGGGAGAAATCCGTGAGTTCTCCGATAATGTTCTCAGTGGTTTAGGTTCGGCGTCGCTTAAGAGCAATTGACATGCGACAGCGATGAGTATGATGATATCTCGAGGGGGCTGACACCATGTCAATCAACTGGAAATACTAGAAGACAATCTACTTTCAGCGGAGACAATTTATTGTGGGGGAGATCTAGAGACGTGGACCGCGCTTCAAACGCTCAGCTCCTAGATACCACTTTCCTCGGAGCATAATTGAAAAAATGTGCGCTTGAACACCGCCTGGATTGTTGAACGATGTGAGAAGTGTCGCTTGAATAGCTTTAATTTTAGTTGCGCTCCTTGACTATTCTCCGTAAATTCGAGCGTCTAGTCGCAATCTAAGACTATTGATATTCACCCTACACTCTACGATTACATCCTCCCGTTTATAAATATCTAATTTGCATTTTAATGTGTTTATGAAATTGATTATACTTAACCCAAGTAATTATACGCTGATAAACGGTATGCTGGTAAATTACATCAGATTGGGAAACTGTGCGCGCTATCTTGATGAGACTGTGATTAGGACTGCTTTTCGTTCTCTAATATTAAAAGCTCCCGCTACCTCAGGTGGTGGTTGTGGAGATGTTAGTGGTGGTGGTGTTGCTGATAAGGTTCATAACGATGTCGTTGCTTTTGGTGTTTTTACTTCGCCAGTGTCGTCTTCCTTCCCCCTTCTCTAATAATGACATTACTCAACTGCGAAAGAATAATTACATAACTCAACTTGTAAAAGAATTGCTAACTTTGTAACACTTGGTGCCTTTATACACGCGCGGACCTGTACACGCGCGCTTTTCTTATTATCACATTTTCTCTATCTCGTTAATCCGTATTCTTTATTTCCATATATTTCACTCACCGACAACTTTCGTTCTAATGAATCTGCTAACACACCGTCGATTCATCATCTACTTCGAGACTTGCCAACCATTCACCCCATGTTTCATATACACTGTAACCTTTCATCAACAATTTTCACCACTTGTCTGCTCCCATTTAAGCGATCAGTCGCGTATACCCTCCAGAATGCGAATAACGACTTGCAAAATTGTATAATGGCGCTATTCGCGTGGTCAAAGCACTCACCGAATTCCCACTCTATCACAATGATCCAATTCTGCTAGATCCGCCAGCTCCAATCACGACTGAAAGGAATACCGAGCTTCAGAGCCTCGCTCTAACTCCGCCACGATTGTATAGCGCGGGGGGAGGGTGCAGGCAGGCCGAGAGTTCTCCTTGTTTCATCGAATAAAATTCCATACCAGCGAGTAACGCCCGCATCATCAACGATAGAAAGACGGCGGGCTTGCGCGCACGAGCGCAACTCGGGACAGCTTTCGCGTATATATTTTTAAAGTGAATTAATCTGCAATCGCGGGAAATGCGATGCTAAGCCGAGGCCCCGTCACCCGCGCGGAAATGCCAGGTCCCAGTTCCTGAAATTCCATCAGTGGTGGACACGCATAAGCCCATTACGTGGCCGTTATCTGCGGTGCAGGACACGCTTACTAAGTGTTCGCAAGATGCTTACCGAGCGCATTGTCTTGCCAATACGAAGATTACCACAGCAAATACATTACACGGCTTTCGGCCACCAGGCGTGAGAAGCATCGCCAACGAAAGTGGCGTAACAGCTTAGTATATACTAGCGCCTGGGAGCCTTCGCGCGTGCGTGCGGCGCGAGAAAGTTTACGCGTGTCAGCCGAAAGACCGGCCCGTCTCGTCCTGGTCGGCTAAGAAAAAAATGGCGATGATACAATGTGAAATATTGAGAGAATATCCGTGAAACAAATCACATTTGATAATCGAAACAACGGGTATACTGTTAGCGCAAACAAATCTGACAGTCGCTAACAACTCTGCGTCTTCATAACGAATTTTGACTAAACTTTTCCCGACAAGTGCTATTTCTCGCGTGTGCGCGGCGCGCTCGTCGCAGTATTGCCGCGCTTGAACTGCTGCGTCTTATCGTGTCGTCTGTAGGAGCGTTACATTTCCGTCGCGTTACATAAATGTTTCATGAACACGCCGCGTCTATACTTCAACGCGATTCTTTCAACGCGAAAAATCTACTGTGAAGCGCTGCGCTTACACTGGATGAGGTTTCTTGCGCGTGCATGCCCATACCAGAAAGCCCACTCTTCAGTTTCGAATATTTTTACCTCACATCAATGGCAGGTATTAATCTCGCTCTGATCGTCAAATGTAAACTGGGTATTGAAAGATATTCGTGCAGCGGTGGTAGATAATGGGGAGATGACAGGCTAGAATGATGTTGTTCGATTTTCCCCACGCATGAGCAATTTTGAGCTAGGCGATTTCGTAAGAAGATAGGAGCAGCGTTCAATCAGCGATCCAGCGTCAACGTCGAGATAAAATGTTAATAGAGCGCAGCACCTCATCTATCAAACAATGGCGGCTCCAACGATAAATTTATACTGCTTAGATAAAACGCGTGCTCAATCTGCAAACTGCGTGTTTTTATTTTTACTTTTTTATACTTTGCTTAAATCTTTGTAGAACGGTACGATGTGATGAAACATCGAATTTCGAATCGTAAAACTAGGCAAGCTAGTAGGTATTGTCGAAGAATATCCGAAGAGTGTAAGAATGCAAACAATTTCATTTTAATGGGACGTCCATGATTGTGTGTGTGTGTGTGTGTGTGTGTGTGTGTGTGTGTGTGTGTGTGTGTGTGTGTGTGTGTGTGTGTGTGTGTGTGTCGTGTGTGCCCGCTGTGTGGCTGTGGGTGTGTGTGCGTGTGTGTGTTGTGTGTGTGTGCTGTGTGTGTTGTGTGTGTGTGTGTAGCTGTGTGTGTGTGTGATGTGTGTGTGTGTGTGTGTGTGTGTAGTTAGTGGTTGTGTGTATTTTGTGCTTTAGGTCATTGTGAAGTAGGCCATTTTCGGACCGGGACTTTAAAATGTGTATGATATATGCAGACACATATGATATTTAAATTGCGTGAGGTTGAATTAGGTGGGGGGATGAAACAGGCGTAAAGCTTGCTATTTAAACCGATTTTTTGATTCATTGAACCAATGCGTCGACGGCTTGAGAAAACTCTCACACGAGAAATACGATATGTCCAGGTTCTCAACAGCGAAATTTGATTCTAGCATTACATCGTATTTTTCGAATTACATTGACCGGACAGGTAGAGATGGCAAAAGGCAGCGACTATAGACTTGTCAAAAGTAGAAAGCGTGCAATGTCGCATCCAGGGCGTTCCATATAGCATTACGCAAATAGTACGTACTTCACGACGCAGATGCTGGCACGGTAAACTCTAGCCTGATGGCATTTTTTTTCCTTTCCTTCAAAATAAAGAGAGCTTTTCTCTCTCTCTCACTCATCTCTCGCTTCCTCGCGCTCTCTCTCTTCTGCCTTCTCCCATTTCCACCCCTCTCTCTTGCTTCTCACACACCAACACACACACACACGCACACAACACACACCAAACATCAAACACACACCACACGACTCACGAACACACACACACTACACACATTTCTACACACACTCAGGGCACCATCAACACACACATC
>NW_014577294.1:35493-58030 GCF_000485595.1 Priapulus caudatus | reverse complement strand
CACACACACCACACACTCACACACACACACACACACACACGACACACACACACCACTACCACACACACACAACACACACACACCACACACTCACACACACACACACACACACACGACACACACACATCACACACACACACACTACACTCACACACACACACACACACACAGCACACACACACCACACACACACACAGCACACACACACACTTCTTCTCTTCGTCCTGCTTCTCTCTCATCTCTCTCTCTTTCTTCTCCTGCGCTGCTCTTCTCTCTCTCTCTCTCTCTTCTCTCTTCTCTCTTCTCTCTCTCTCTCTCGCTCTCCTCTCCCTTCTTCTTCTCGCTCCTCTCTCTCTCTCTCTCTCTCGCTCTCTCTCTCCCTCTCACTCTCATCTTGAGAGCAGTCAATAATTTGGAGGAGGTCCGGTCGACGACATGACACGCGCATGCAGGGAGCGAGCGCGGAGACGCGGCGCTGGAACCTTCACGAGCACGGGCTGACATCGCGCAAAAATTTCTGATTTGCCGCGCCAGCGAAGGACGACAATGGGACGTGCTCATGTTTCAATACACGCAGAGATTTAAGGGCAATTTATCACGTGATGTGCGCGTGCCGCTAGAGAGCCTGTTTTAATAACCTTGTCGCTGTCGATTTGCATAAGCCCGCCGTAATCTAGCAGCTCTCTAAAGCGCCGTCTCAGACATCATTCACGCGCCCAAAATTCTCAACGATGAGGCGTAATTTCCGAATAGTCTTTGAGCTTGAATCGCGTTTATCCGTGAGATATTCGAATCGAAAGCGCATGACGCATTTCATTTCATCTCGACGATTGTCGCCATCGTAGATGCGCGAGGGCGGCTGCGAATTCGGCAGCGAAAATTCAGTTTCGATTATTTTGGAAGATTGGATGGAGATTACTCTGAATTCTTCTTTTTAATATTGCTCGCTTTTGGTTCCGCTGAATTCGCGCGCCATTCGTCTATAGCGCTGAACTTAATTGAGATATTGATTCGACAACGTACATCAACGGCACGAGCGTGCGAGGGAAAATGAGCGAGCGAATGAGACGCTATTTTCGTGACTGCATCACGTGTTTCTACGTAAAGAGATATAGACTCAAGCAAGGCAATAGCGAATCTATTCAGTATATATCGGCATATTTCTCCGGTTTGTTACCCATCTGAAACGAACAGAGCGTCATCTCTGCAGCGTCAACACCGGGCCACACGAAATCTCTAGCGCCTGCTGCTCTATGTCGGAGGAAAGCAGGGTCAAGTCTCATTTCACAATGGCTGGCCGATTTCCATTCGTCGGCACGCATGTCCATTCCTGTGCTGCTGGCAGCCAAGAGGTTCCCTCCTCCAAACACGCGGATAACGACCACCCTTGGAGCGTTTACAACGGCCCCCTGACACCTGAAATTAATCAATTAGGGACAGGAATAATTGGCCAAGTACGGGACTGTTGTGCGCGGGAGAATCGGCCGCATTCATCCGTCCAGGTGGGGACGTTGTGTAACGCGCGCTGCACAATGCTAGTGTAACGGGATAGCCCCGGGGGTGTGAACGCGTTCGCGATTAACCCGCCATGTAAGACGTCGCCTCGCAATAACGACCGCAGCACCAACAACGGAAATTAGCAACACGCCGTACGGCTACGTCCCAGCGACCAGGAGAGCCGTAAAATAAGGCGTGTGCAACTCTGATACGAATATCATGTGACGTGAACACTTGACTAGGATCTCAGATGCTAAGGCTTGCCAGCGCCTAGTATTAGTAGCGAACCCGATGTGATATTATAATCCGTCTGTGATGTTGATGAATAAATAAAGTCATATATATATATATATGTATATATATATATATATATATATATATATATATATATGCGTCTGCATATGTGAGTGCCGGAACCGACGCATGCAGTGATAAATTAAAGTTGCAAATGGATTTCTTGTAAATACCGATTCGCGTCTCCCAAGAGACGGATGCGCCTACATTTGTTGAGAAGGCCTAACTATTTCTTGCGCTCTCGCTCTCTCTCTCTCTCTCTCTCTCTCTCTCTCTTCTTCTCTCTCTCTCTCTCTCTCACTCGCCCTCTCTCTCGCCCTCTCTCGCCCTCTCCTTCTCTCTCCCCCTCTCGCTCTCTCGCGCTTTCTCTCGCTCTCGCTCGCCCTCTCTCTTTCTCTCTGTCTCGCGCTTTCTCTCGCTTTCGCTCGCCCTCTCATTCTCTCTCTCTCGCACGCTCTCTCTCTCTCTCTCTCTCGCACGCTCTCTCTCTCTCTCTCTCTCTCTCTCTCTCGCTCACCGTTTACGACAGTTTTAGCGCATTGCTAGCGCTCACTCAAGGTGAAACATCTTCCCTCAATAAAGTCATTACGGCGCCGGTGAGTGTGTGTGAGAGAGAGAGAGAGAGGCGCTCAGTCATCAGGTGAAAGTAAGATCAGAGGATGTTTTCATTTTCAGCGCGCGGGCCAATCAACGAGATGTTAATGGCCACCGATAATAGAATGTTCGGCCCCGACTTTGTTGCCTTTCGCGTCTATAGTGAGAATGTATCTCGCGGCTTGCGTGCGAGCGTACAAAGGGTGGGGCTAATGTGCCGGGGTGCGCGCACCTGCATGTGTGTAAGCGCACGGACAGGGAAACGACTTAGCTTAGGGAAAGATATCATAAAGACCTACAGCAGTGTCGGTGTGTGGGTGGTGCGCACGGGTGGGTGAGGCGAATGGAGAAGGGGGAGGGGGGGTTACTTGGCAGGCAACTATGGTCGTACACAATCGTCGTTTGTTGACTTACGAGGGTGCCTTTGAGCGCGCGACTACGATGTTCGCTCACGCACATTTTACTATAACTTTTGCATTTCGAGCGATAATTCTCTGCTTGGGTTATTAACCATTATTAACCATAATACGCGTCCGCATAAATATTTAACCGGTTTATTTATCGGTGCCGCAAAAACGCCGTGTCGTCCGACAGACCTCGGTGAATATTTTGCAGAGTAAACACCATCAGCCAAATGCTGGCGGTAACACATTATAAATATTGAAATTTTAAAGGCTGTTTGCAGATCTAAAAGATAAACATCTTTGGAACAAAATTGTGAAAGTGTCTTGTCGATTCTTCGGCGATGCCTTCGATACATTATTTGGTTAGATAACTAAAAATGTCAACGACGGGCGAGAAAAAACGTTGTGCGAATAACTCATGCAAACACTTCCGTGAGTGCATTTAACCTCGTCACTGCGATTAGTGTCAGGATGAGCTTCTAATTGGACACCGATGCCACGTGGTGCCTTCTGCACACGTTAGTAGACATGGCGACTCTGTGTGTTAAATATTCTAGACCTACGAAATCTCGAAGTAATAGTATTAATATGCTGCTATGTTCTCATAATGATTAGCACTCCAGGTTGGAACCTATGGGGTTCGAGTTCTGCATCGCCCACTAAGTTATTATAAATGAAGGTAGCGCAGAGTGCGTTAACTCGCAAAATAATGTCCCAGAAATTTAATCGGACTCAGTTAGCAGCTGAACGTCTGACAAGAATCAAGCCTCTCCGATGAAGTGCAAAATGAGTTTGTTTCGCTTGAGTTTTTTTTAATACGCCAGTGCACAATATTCAGCACAAATTCAGCACAAATTCACAAACACAAGTTCACACAAGTTCAGACAAAGCACAAATTCAGAAAACTATAAAAAATTAAACCGATTAAACAAAAGTAGGCCTACATTAAAAAAAAAAAACAGAAACAAATAATTCCTCGTGTGCTTTTTATGTGACTTTATCGCAAAATCTGCGTTCGCGCGACGTGTGAGTGTCTAATCCATGCATGTCCATCAGACGCACGTCCACGCCATCGCTATCGGCTGCCCGCTAACTCAGCAACGAAATATCCGTTGCGTCATCCGTTTAAATCATCGTTTAATTTCCCAAGTTACGCGTAAATGCGCGCCCAGATTTTTTCACGGCGCAGAGTCGATAAATCACGTTACTGACGCAAAAGGAATTAGCGATATTTCTCGTTTTCGCAATACATATATAACGGGGATTTGCATAAATAAATTTGATACCTTTTCAGCTTCGGAAAGTTTGTTTATGAGCTAGAATATTTCCCGGCCTTCACGACCGCTTTCAATGGCCGCTGGCGGCTGACGCGTTTCCCCTAGCCACCCGCTGCGCGAATGTTTTGATAATGAATTTCGCGTGACGGCCGATGCGATCGGGGAATATTCAGCATCCCGCGCGATATAGCAATTTTTTTCACACTTTCGGCGGCGGCGATCTCTAACTAGGGCGAAATCATTCATGATACGATCTTTCGTCTCTTGTGTTACAGCGTGCCAGTGCAACCTGCACGCCCGCAGATGCCGGTTCAACATGGAGCTGTACAAGCTGTCCGGTCACAAGAGCGGCGGCGTTTGTCTCAACTGTCGCCACAACACCGCTGGGCGGCACTGCCACTACTGCAAGGAAGGATTCTTCAGAGATTCATCGAAACCGATCAACCACCGGAAGGCATGCAAACGTAAGCGCCGTGATTAACTTTATATTGCCACCAGGTAGTAAGCTGGTCGAACACACCTGGGGGTAGTGGCAGTGGATCTCTGTTGCGCAGAGACACGTACGCATGTGTATAACCGGCAAAGAACGACTTGCCCGAGCGGTCGGCTGTGTGGGCGGGAATGCGTGGTGAGAAAACTGTTGTCACTGTACGCGACGAGTGACTTCGATGGATGGGAATGTTACTCGCGTATAGGAAATGAAGTACTCTAACACATACATGTCGATCCTTCGGAATTTCCTGCTCTATAAACTCCATTTCTTGTGTGTCAATCGCTGTCCTCTTGATCAACATTCAATGTCGAAACAACTCGGTATCAGATAATATTGTGAGAGAAAATGCCAACTATTATTTAACAGAAGGGTCTCCGTCGAATGACTACAGGCACGTATTGTATACGTACAAACCCGACGAAGTGAAATTCGCGTCTTCGACATGCGGCGATGTCTTAACTTTTCAGGATGTTCGTGATAAATATTGGTATAACTTTTGCAGTGACCGACACGTTTCAAATGGTAACCCGTTCAAAAAACGTATGGCGACGAAGAATAATAGTGAAAACCCTGTCGCTGTATAGCGAATCTCGTGCGTGAGCAAGCATATGTTGTTGTTATACTACCCGTTGTTACCGCACACCAATGGTTCAGATGTGATAACACTTCCAGCATTCTAACAACGCGAATGAATATTAACGTTTACTTAACGAGATGGTGACGCCGGTTTGCTGGCCGTTTAACCTCGGCAACGTTATACTCGCTTACTCGTTCGCTTGCAAACCTATATTCGCGGCTGTTACTGCACGCATGAAACCGGTATCTGGTGCGTGCACTGGCTAGAACGGGTGAAATAACCAGCAAGACGCTTATTGTTATCAATCGCGGACAGAAATCGGTAAATGTCTTTCAGATTTGCTGTGAGAAAATTTCCGTCGGCAACCGAAGGAGGTTTGCAGGCGCCAATACGCAGTAATGTATTGGGGGGGGGGATTCTGTCTATCAGAACAAAAATCTATCATACAATACGTTCATATTAGTATATATATCAATCATGCAACACGTGTTTTTATATATGCATGCGTTGGGCTTCAAGGCCCGCATTGCAGCACGCGTTTTACCTTGGCTAGCAGTACGCAAAATTAGAAATCGAGTTTGAAATTGCAAATCGAGTTTGAAATTAAAAATCGAGTTTGAAATTGGAAATCGAGTTTGAAATTAGAAATCGAGTTTGAAATTGGAAATCGAGTTTGACATTGGAAATCGAGTTTGAAATTAGAAATCGCTTGAAATTGGAAATCGAGTTTGAAATTGGAAATCGAGTTTGAAATTAGAAATCGAGTTTGAAATAAGAAATCAAGTTTGAAATTATAAATCAAGTTTGAACTCGTGTGAATACCATGGCTGGCGTTCCTGGGCCACCATACTCCAGCCCTCCTCACTCACCCTAACAACGCCTGCCGCATGCGAGACTGACAGGTTCGGTTCGTATACGCGGCGCGGATTACCGCGGCGATGCACAGAAAGAAGGCAAATTACCGACCTGTTGTCGCGTCTAACAAGTACGGAATTGGCTAATCAGGGTAGCAATTCGGGCCGAGTAAGCTGATGGGCAAACATAACTTACACACCCTTGTTTCTTCGCGGGCCAGCCTTTCTTTACGGCATCCGCCCCTCGTCGAGACACAACAGGCGGCCTAGTTGCTAAACTCTGCGACGCTACGAGATGATCGCCTGGTCTCTAGCTCTAGAACTATAGCCCTTCGCTCTGCCACAGGCCCGTGGCAGAGCGAAAGGCTCTAGTTCTAGAGCTACCTGGTCTCATGCTCCTGCATGATGTCTGATAAACGTCATCGAATCGTCGACAACCGATAGATTTTTCCTGCGATGGTTTTTCATAGCTTTAGGGGAGGCATGATACTGCTCTCTAGTGATGGCGTGTAAAAAAAAAGATGTATATTACTTACGTAAATTATGGGATGCCGAGATTTTCCATTCGTAGAGATATATCGCGGTCGACAATGTATAGCCTTGCACTAATCTACGAAATGGTATTCGCTCGAATGGTTCAGCGCGTATCCCCCTAGCCTAATACTTTCTAAACGTTTCATAGATAAGTGAATAAAGCAACGGAATAAATCTTATTTAATAACAGTAATTCTCAAACTATTCCGAGAGTGAATGGTTGAATGAGAACAGATTTTCCATTGATATTGGGATTATACTTGATGGCGCATTGATCGTAAAATGTGTGCGTGTGTGTGTGTCTGTGTGTGTGTGTGTGTGTGTGTGTGTGTGTGTGTGTGTGTGTCGTGCGTGTGTGTGTGTGTGTGTGTCGTGTCGTAGTGGTGTGTGTGTGTGTGTGTGTGTGTGTGTGCGCGCGCGCGAGCGTGTAGTGTTTACACATATGAACACCTGTAATCGTAATTTACGGACACTGTCTACGCACACGGACCCACAACTGCGTGCGCAGCTGACGTCTTTATCGTCGCCAGTATAAACTCATTGCCGTCTACACACGTTCACAGAATCTATGGGTTGTGTGACATTGTTTAGTGTTAAATATTAACCCGAACCGCTCATTCGCTTCAACGCCTCTCACATTCGCCTCATCAACCCACCTTCTCGTAAAAGAGATCTACGACGTACCTCCGCAAGCGCACAATTTAATGCAAATCTCGCGCGAATTCCCGAATGGGCGTTTGAATCCGTTACGGTTTCCATGGAAACGTCACACGGGTTTTATGGCGGCACGGCGATGGCGATGAGGACAGTGATTGTGAATTAATTGCAGTTCGCACCTCAAGGTGTTGCGACGGCCAGCGAAGGAATTATGGCCCCATCGTAAAAGCGCGGACAATGGCAGCATCTCCGCGTCACTGCAGCGCGGCTGGGCGGCAGGGCGAGCGCACTCTCTCTGTGCTATTATTGTTGCCGCGTTCCTCGCTCGCAACGAAGTCCGGCACCGCCGTTGCTCTTGGTTGCCCCTTGGTGGCAGAAAAATGCCCCTTATTGCGAGGCCTGACGACGGATTATTGTTCCACTTTATTCGCGAAGCAACAGCAAGAAGAGCGAAAGATCTAGAGAGAAGAGGGCGTAGTGAGAGACGGGGAGAGAAAGAGAGAGAAGAAGATGTAGTGAGAGAGAGAGAAGGGGAGAGAAAGAGAGAGAGAGAAAGAGAGAGAGGAGAAAGATTGTCTGACAGCATAGATGTTATGATGGCACTTGTCACCTTGGTTTACATCGCCCTCTCGCGGCCCTCACCTTCTCGCCGAGCTAATCGTCACGTGATGGCTTTGATTAAACCTGCTGTGCAGTGTCCCAAAAACAACAAAAATACTGACAGGCGAAAGCCGGCAATAGCTTATCCCCGAGAAACGGTAGTTCCTACTATCGTAAGTAGCTTCATATTGGGTCATCCAGGACTGCGGCGGCGGCAACGGCGACAGAAGTGAATATTTTTTTTACTTCTGACGTTTTTCGTTGAGCGGGAAGTTTTCGAGCAGTCTTTGTTGTGATGACGCCAGCTTTTCGACATCGCTGTTTACGTTGAGAATTAGAGAGGAATGCTACGGCGTACGCCGGCATGTACTGCGCGGTAGTGCCCGTGCACCTCGGCCGCGTATATCCTACTTTCCTTCTATACCTTTGTTGTGAAAGATAGATAGACAGACAGAGAGAGAGAGAGAGAGAGAGAGAGAGAGAGAGAGAGAGAGAGAGAGAGAGAGAGAGAGAGAGAGAGAGAGAGAGAGAAAGATAAAGATGGGGAGAGAGAAAGAAGAGGACAAGAGCGGGAAAAGAAACAAGGATAAGAGGAAAGACAAAGAGATGGGGGAGAGAAGGAGAGTGTAATATAGAGAAGGGTGGAAAGGGAGAGTGCAAGAGAATATTCATCATTTCTCTCGTTGCGCCTTATGCAGCTCGTACTATTCCCTCTCCCCTCTCTCCCTCACTCACTCGCTCGCGCTCTCTCTTTCTCGCTCTCTCGCTCTCTCTCTCTCTCTCTGCTACTCACTCTCTTCTCCCTCTCTCTCGTCCCTCCTCGTTTTGCTCATCTCTCTCGTCCTCTCTCTCTGTCTTCCTATTTATCTCCTATGGTCCCGGACAACTTCGTCGCGGTCCCCCGCGCCCGCCGCCGATGCGTACGGCCACGTCGCTGGCAGCGTCGCCCGCGTGCGCTTTCGAAATGAATCGCGTTCGAAATTCCAATACCACCGATATAGGTATATCACCGAATATGCGAGCTTGTGCATTCATGCTGCTTAGCCGTCGGCTAATCTGCGCATAATTAATGGTCGCCAGCAGCTCAGTCAAACAACGAAGCGGATGTGAGAAAACGCCAGCCCCTCGGAAACTGCCGGGCCGGGATAGATAAGATATTCCGCGCACGCGCGTGGCGAGCGCTGGCTGTCATATCGACGCGCGATGGGAAGCAGTTAGGATGGCGCAATCCGCCTGATGATCGGCATTGACGCACGCCAGACTCCGCTCTCTCGTAAACCTCGTCCATCATCTACCTGCCTGCACGCCTTTACATTCATATCGATAGGGCTTCACCTTGTAAATTGCACGAAAAATTTAACGGGCGAAAAAAAAACGTGAGACGAATGGTAAATGCGTTTACACGCAAGGTTGGCTAGGCATAGTAAGGTGGATAGCATTGTGGGGGTGCCGGAAGCACGCTGAGCTGCAGCTAACTGACACTGTACAGACTCGAGTTCCTACGCATTTAAAACCAATATAAACAGATGGGCGAGTGAACTTCAACTATTTTACACATATTTAGAGAGAGTGAAACTGCAGGATAATGACTAAAGGAGAAAGCGACGGAGACGAAGGCGAGGGAGATGAAGAGAACATGGAGGGTATAAAGAAAGAAAGAGAACGCGAAAGCGATGGGGAGAAAAGAAAACAAGAGGCGAATTGGGCCAGGAAATTAGGGTGTGACAGGACAAGATATAGAGTGAATGGGAACGAGAGAAATAGAGAGTGAGGTGAGAGAGCCCGCGCAAAAAAGAGGGCGGGAGAGGAGTGAGAACGTGGGAAGAATGTAGAGAGAGACCACTCGGTGTTAGCCCAGATTATAAATGTGAATTCAGCCCCCTATGCATTTGTCATGTGCTTTTAACGCTATCGAATAAACTACGGATTGTTACTGACGATGTAGCTGACAGAATCTAGTACGGCCAGCGTGCTATCAACGCACCAGATCGTACATGTTAACAGATGTTAGATAGGATCAGACTGCCGTCATAGAAAAGGTCATACGAGTTCCTATATGTAACTAAACTCGCATATATTCATATATGTTCATATGCGTTTCATAATATATAACAGAACTCCCTATTATATATATAAATATATATTATATTATATATATATATTATATAATATATATCTTATCATATCATACTATATTCTTAAATATCAGATTTCTCATTGCAGCCTGTGCGTGCCATCCGTCGAACGTCTGGAAGACATGCACCAGACGACTGGGCAGTGTCCGTGCAAGGACGGAGTGACGGGCGCACTTGTAACCGATGCGCTAAGGGATACCAACAGAGCCGCTCGCCAGTGGCGCCATGCATCAGTAAGTGGCGAGCGACTGAACTAAAACGCATTATCATTGTTTTTACTTGTATCAACGATTAATTAATCCATATAGAAGTGAGACTAAAAGAAGTCGTCACCTATACTCTAAACTATATGGCTATCCGCAATTTGCAATGATGAATGGTTTCGACCGTCTATAGAGAAGCAAATCATTGCGTAGCATATCCCTTTTATATCCGACACATTTATAAACTCGGTGGCGAAATAGCCGGCCATTACCACGCATCGCCCCTCGAACTCTTTCACATCTATATAACGACGAACGTCTTGCTCGTAGAAAGAATGCTGTAAATCGTGCATAAAATCGTCGCGTCGCATTGTAGAAGATCGGCCGTTTATCAGATTGAAACAAACCGCTATATACCCGATACAAACACCAGCCGCTGATTACTTCGGCGCGCGATCGTAATAGCCGAGAAGCAATTGCGAGTGTGCGGAATTAGCATATTAGTTGTTAACGAAGGCGTCGTCGGCAGCGACGAGAACGTAGATTAATTACCGTTCTCTCGGCGCGGCGACGCAGACAATGGCCGACGCGGGCCTTTAGCCGTCGCGCGAATAATTATCATGTAAATACGGAAATTTAATGAAAGTCTTCCGTTTAACGACGCGAGGCCCTCTTTCACACGCGTGTCACATCTGCGAGAAACGCGCGCAAGATTTATGAAACGCGAGAGAGAGAGAGAGAGCGAGAGAGAACGCGCGCGCCGCACTCTAAGCGGCGCCACATGCATCGTCGGAGAGAGACAGCTTCGTTATCGATATATCGAGAGGGTAGTCGCGCTGATATCCATGATAATGAAAACCCAGAAAGAAGCTGACGGGGAAGCGAAGACGGGGGGGAGAATCTCCGCCGAGAGACGACGCGACCTGCAAGGCTAGGTGGTGGCGGCGAAGAATCGAGCGCTGGCGGAATATGAAAGCAGCGTCGCCACAACTAGACCGCGGAATATCATTGACACACTGTCGGCGACGAACGGCGCGAAGCCCGCGGCGCGTAAGCTCGTTAAGCGACGCTCTGTTGTCGCCGCCGTGACTATAGGGACCTTTAGTTGTCGCGGGAGATTACGCGGCGGTACGCACGACGCGAAGCGACAGCCGCCGTCCGCGTGTTTTAATAGATCCAGCGCTATACACATCTACAAATAGAGGCTATATACGCTAGTATACGTAAACTAGAGGCTGTTTGCCGGCATTCGTGAGCGTTGTTGTTTCACCGGACGAGTATCGGTACACACATTCACGCGTCGTAACTGTGTGACAGGATCGATATCTCGATTGATATCGATAATTCCTCGTCGATTAATTAATTCTCTGATTGATTTTTTTTCTTGCGTGCAGAGGTACCGAATTCATGACGACGGAGCCGAGCAAGGGTCGCGAACAGACAGACCCACGTACGACAGTAACCGGGCCACGACCAGTAGAGGTAAGCCAGCTGCTGTTCTTCCATGTGTTCTGCCAGTTTGTTGTTCTTCCAGCTGTTCTTCCTGCTTTGTTCTTTCTCCACACTTCCAAAACATTTCCCGAGCGCGCTCTCACCTCCTGCCGATTGAGACTCCAGTTCGGCATTATCGAATTTCTGCGAGTCGTTTGTCGCTTTTTTCCAGCTCACGGCGTTGCTATAGCGCACGTGACGCTCATACAAGCGCGTCGACGAAACCCGGCTCTTTCGGAAACACAGCGAGCGACGGTTTTCACCTGTTCCTGGCTGTTAATCGCCTACTAAATGCGCTCCTGCGTGTGCAATATGAAAAGCCATCGATGACTGGCGTGCATGTCGTTTCCCTGTCACCGTATTTCCCAGCGGAGCGCCGGATTAACCATCGGTGCGGCCAACCAATAACCCGGCCAGCCGATCCACTTAGTGACATCAAATGCGCCTTAAAATAACACTATTATTAAATCATAACTGACAGAACGCCGCGCTGGCTTCTACTTTATGGAGAGAAGTTTGAAAAGCCGAGGGACCGGAGCTTCCAGCGAAATCTGACCGATTACGCATTTCCGTTCACCTCTATAATGATTACGTCAGCGCATGTTGCAAATGGCGGAAGATTGGCGAGCCACGTAGTGTTCGTCTGCAAGTCGACGCGTCCTGCTCTCAAAACGATCACAAGGGGTAACGTTTTTTGTTTCTTCCGGCTCGGAAATGATTGACAGAATCAGCCAAAATGCGTCTATAGAGCATTATATATATTATATATAATAATAAATATAAATATATATATAAAGAGAGAGAGAGAGATATATATATCAAGAGTGGCATAATAGAGAAGAGTATGACACGGTTTTAACGCGTTTTGCATAGTTTTCAACTGGTAAATAATCTATCATATGTGATATAAATATATTCAAACTTTACCTTGTTTTCGTCTATGATTCTCCCTTAATCATATACACACCAATTTACCTGAAAATCGTATGTGTTCTTCAAAAAACTTATTTGAATACGACACGGTTTCGTACGAGTTTTCACGCATGAATGCATCTCTCGACCGAACTTTCTTATGGGATTAGTGTTCTATTGTGCTATGACGGAACTTTGGGGTCGTATGGGATATTAGGCATCGAATTGTATTCAGCGTGCAGCGTTTCCAGGCGTGCTAAAATAAACGCGCTCACGGCATTTAGCAGTGCAGCTGATTCCCACGGGCCCCCAGCGTACCGTCATAGACAATAGAACACTAATCCCATAAGAAAGTTCGGTCGGAGATGCATTCATGCGTGAAAACTGTACGAAACCGTGTCGTATTCAAATAACTTTTTTGAAGAACACATACGATTTTCAGGTAAATTGTGTGTCATATGATTAAGGGAGAATCATAGACGAAAACAGTAAAGTTTGAATATATTTATTCACATATTGATAGATATTTACCAGTTGAAAACTATGCAAAACGCCTGTAAAACCGTGTCATACTTTTCTCTATTATGCACTCTTGATATATATATATTATATAGTATAAAGAGAGGATATATATATTATATATATATATATATATATATATATATATATATAATATATATATATATATATAATATATAGAGAGAGAGAGAGAGGAGAGAGAGGAGAGATACGAAAGAGAGAATCTATACAGCGTATATGGCAGCGACACGCGTGAAGGTTCGGTCTGGTTGGGGAGGTGACACAGTTTACGTTACCGATGCACTCGCGGAGACGTTATCGAAGATTGCTGCTGCTGCAACATTCGCGCATAAACCGGCGCGCTCTTACCGCTAAGGGCTTCACACGGCGATGCACTCGCGCATAGCAACGACGAGACATCTACAATCGACTGCGCGCGTCGCGATGGCGCAGAGTTTACACACGCGGCCGCCTACTCACGCCTGGCAAAAGTTACACGCAGACGTCGCAACAAAACATCGGCAATCTGCTGAAGAAAAGTTACATGATAACTAATGGATTAACGACACGCAAGGAGGCCGTCGGTAAACACGATTAAGTAGCCGCTAGATCGATGCGGTCCTCCTCCTCCTCATCTTCCTCTTCCTCCTCCTCCTCCTCCTCTTCCTCCTCGTCGCTTCCTCCCCCCTGCAGCCGCGCGCCTAATGGTGTGCCGTGTGAACAGAGATGACAACAATGATAAACACTTGGGCGAGCGCTGTGCAAATACTAGCCGTGTATACTCACAGCTGATGCGCTAACTCACGCTGCTCGCTGCTCTCCTCTCTGCTCGTTCGCGCGCGCTCTCCCTCTCCCTCCCTCTCCCTCTCTCTCTCTCCTCTCTATCTATTTATCTTTCTTTCTTTTCTTTCTTTCTTTCGTTCTTTCTCTATCTATCTATCTCTCATTCTCTCTTTCCTCACTCGCTTGCTCGCTTGTCCTTTGCATCCCTCTCTCACACACCACTCACTCACTCACTACTCACCTCACTCTCACTCTCACTCCTTACTCACTCACTCATTCACTCATCTCCTCACTCACTCACGTCACTCACTCACTTCACTCACTCACTCACTCACTCACTCACTCACTCACTTCACTCACTCACCCACCCACTATTCACTCACACACACACACACACACACACCAAACACACACACACCACGCACGCACCCCCGCCACGCTCACTCCACCACTCATTCACTCATCATGTCTCACTCACACACTCTCACTCCTCCACACAATACCCCCCTCTCTCTCTCTTTCTATTCTCTCTCTCTCTCTCTTCTCTCTCTCTCTCTCTCTCTCTCTCTCTCCTGTATTCTAATCTAATTCTCTCTCTCTCTCTCTCTCTCTCTCTCTTTCTCTCTCTCTCTCTCTATCTCTTTCTCCTTCGCTCGCTAGCAAGCGTAATGCGTGCTCTTCGTTACCCAATACGCGCACGCAACAGGGAGCGGTTGCATTTTGGTGAGACGATACTCGTTGCTCGAGTTTGAAAGAGTCCGTCATTAGAGCAAGTGTGTACGTCAGAAAAAAATGAAAACCTTCTCCTACATACTCCAGCCGTCGCACTAACGCCGATAGATTGCTTTGCCTTCTAATTTTAGCAAGAAAGAGGTGCTTAACCCTTATCGCAACGTAAGTAACGTGATCTTCTTCTATAAAGAATGAACGCTAATTAAGCATATATAAAGAGCACTATATGAAGATGATCTTATTACTCTCTGTTTAATAATTTTATTGCGTAGACAATTTCTCGGTGTAAAGGAATTAAATAGGCGGGCGCTGTGCGCGCCATCATGCGGTGCTCGCAGCAGTAAGCAGCCGCGGTGGCAGAGGCATAAACAAGACCATTTTCTCTCTCTATGTATATAATCTGTATAATTCGTAGTAAGCTCAGACTTGTGCGAGAGCGGGAAGAGTTGGCGATCCTGTCCGCCTAGCTCTCTGTATGTACGCGTCGTTTTCTCATCGACTGAGTCGCGCTGCAATTTCTCGCACTGCAAAGAACCTGGACTGTAAGAAGACCCTCGGTGTATGCCGGCAGGAGGCGAGGCAGAGGTTTACCGTCGCCGCGATAATTTCCTGTGTCAACATCTCCCTGAATGAGTTCCGACTGTTGACGCAAGAAATTTTAAAGACGGCGCGGAAAAGCGGACATACTTTTACCAGCCGGCGCGCGGCGGCTAAACTCAATACAGGCTTTCTGAAGACGGATCGAGTTCTCGCGAAATCGTGACATCGGAGAAGCTTCACAATCGTATAAATGGCTTCATTAGAGCTACGAAGTTAAAATTCCACGTAGCGCGAAGCCAATTAGCGAGATACGGCTAGCGAACCACTACTTTGCTAAATCAATGCGGCGGGAGAGACCGCGCGCGAAGCTTTGATAAACAAGGTCGCTAAAGAAGTGGGAAAGCACTTGAGCTATTCAGCATCCTATATCGACGATGAAGGATTTCAGTAAGAGGTTGAATGCGATAGTTGTGCGCATCGCGTCACAAAACATGGCGATTCACGCGATGCGGGCCGCTAGTCGCTGTACGCTGATCGATTGATGAATTCGAGGACGAACAATATACGAACGATATTTTTTTCAGAACAATACAATTTAGTCGTTGAACCTTAATTGATTATTGAATTTGATGAAGAACAAAATTCATAAACTATTTTTAAGACCAATACTATACAGTCGTTAAACATTGATTGATTGAAAAATTCGATGAAGAACAATATTGGAACAATATTTTCAAGAACAATACTATACAGTCGCTGAACACTCATTGATTGGAGAATTTGATGAAGAACAAAATTTACAAAATATTTTCAAGAACAATACCATACAGTCGTTAAACAGTGATTGATTGAAGAATTTGACGAAGAACAATATTTTCAATGACAATATTTTCCTGGCAAACAACGACGACAGCGTTTTGACTTCGGGCGCGTGTCCGCGCGCGCAGCAAGCGTGTGTTTTGTAAGAACAATCGCAGGTTAATTTGCACCAAGCTTATCCGGTGGACCCGTGCGTTGCATGCTACCCTGAATCTGCCGTAGCCAGTGCTTGGCCCGATGCAAAGCCAAACCGAGCTTATCCTGGCCCTTTGTCTCATCGCTATAGCGTGGCGCGAGTTAAACGACCTCAGTGGGTTAGACTAGACCGTAGCTGCGTCCTTACACCGCCGGTCAATAGCGCGTGATCTTAGTTCCGGCGCGTGAATAATGAATGTGTGACCCCACTCCCTATCCCTAAGTAATGCGCGACCTCATTTCCAACAACGATATAATCCACGACGTCACCCTATCTCGCGGTGTATCGTGCGCCAATGGTTTATGCCCCCACTTCGCGCCTAGCAAGGAATAGTCAACTCTCTCTCTCTCTCTCACTCGGGATATGTGTCTGACTCCACACCCTGTGGCGGGTTAGTACGTAACTCCACTTTACGTCACGGGTTTGTGTCTGGCCTCATACGTTATCGGGGGGTTAGTCATTGGCGTACTGGTCTTTGTCTTCGCTCCCCGTCACGTAATAGTCCCTGACTACATTATCTATCACGTCTTATTCCGTGGTCCAATTTCCCGAGGCAGGTTGTTGTTTCTGACCACACTGCCCTGTTAGTCACCGAACCCACTCCCGGTCACATCCTGGTGCGTGTCTTCTATATAGCACCACGCCACTTAGAATCGCCAAATTCGCTCGGAGAGCCGTCAGAATCCGCTGGTTCGCGTCGAGGACACGCGTCGGTGACGTGTAATGTGAGTAACGTCTCTCCAAGCTCCATCTCGCCTCATCGCTCGATTAGCACCACTGCTGCTGCTATTGCCGATGACCGCTTTGTCGTCACAGATTTCGACGGCGCTCTAAGTGCAGCATCTGTTGAAGTTCTGCGGCCATTTTGTTTACGCGTGGGATGCGCGATGGGGGTGAAGTGGTTCCGCTTATACGTGAATCAGCAGGTTTGAGTGCACGAATTTTCGGATGATCCCGTGAATCGGCATCGCAGCAGCTGCCTGGGTGCGCACATCTTCCCAGTCTGGCTTTGGCATTGCGTCATCAGTACGATTACACACGGTCCATATACACGGTTATGCTCGTCTGTGACGTTTGAAGTTATAGTGTCGAAATAATTGCCTATTTCTATTGTGACACGACCTAACACGCAAATACACTCGCGCACATACACATGTACACACGTGCGCGCGCACACACACGCACGCACGCACACACGCACACACACGTACACCCCCATACACACGTACATGCACGCACACCCATTCCCCCTAACACTAACAGACACACGCACGCACGCACGCACGCGCACGCACGCACGCACCACGCACGCGGACGCACGCACGCACACACAACACAAAACACACACACCACACGCACGGCACGCCCCACAAACACACGCACACACACGCACACACACACATCCCCCCACACACACATGGAGAAACACGGAGAAGACACGTGCTATTGCGTTCTTCACGCATGACCGAGCACATAGACCGACCACGCAGACTGCTCTCCGAACCGCACAGCTCTAACAGAAGAAGCCTGAAGCTCGTCCCCCCTTCCTTCCTCTCCCGTTAAAAACCGTCTCGTTCCGTTCTGCATGGATGGAGCAACATAGACGCTGTGACCTACCTCGTGCCTGTCTCGCGACAGTCCGAGGCTTCACGCACTCAGACAATATTGACCGACGCAGGCAACCTGCAAAGGTATTGAAACATATTGACATCAGACATGAGGCAATAAACACGGCCCGGCCTGAGGCGAAGACGCTCTCTACACGGAAACACTTTTAGCAGGGTAAACACGTTGTGCGAGAGCTGCTGCCGAGGGCCGGATACTCAGAGGGTTTACACACGGAAGCCGGGACTTTGTGCTGTGTGCTGACTGGATGTCGAGCGACGATTCATATATATATATCAAGACAATGGGAACGCGGTCGTGAAGCAAACGACGCGTACAGATATGATGTAAATCGTTTACATCACCGTATTTATCATACTCACAGTAAACACTCAATAGGGAAGAAGGGGATTGCTGTAGTACATCAAGGATGGAATACGTTAAGCTTGGGTGTTGTTAATTTACATGCATTACTAAGAAAGAGGGAGAGAAAGAGCGAATGAGAGAAACGGGGACAAATAAGACGCTGATTGGGGAAGCAGGAAAAGCAGAAAAATTTAAATATCAATTCGATGAACTGATTGCTGCGGTAATGCCTATTATACCTGTTCAGATGATAGTAAAATATATATATATATATATATATATATATATATATATATGATCAGATATGTAATTTACAATTAACCTATTGTTGTCCGTTACTTTCCAGGTAAATGTGGAAAGTGCAGGGCCAACGCGCGACGAGTCAACCAACGCAAATACTGCAAGCGGGATTTCGGTAAGCAACTAACCACAGCAGCTTCTATAACGCGTCCATACACTCAATCCGACAGATATCTAAAACCATTTCCATATATAACGGCAGAACTCAATTTAAGACCCAACGCGTCTGAATGCGGCGCGCGCGCGAGAGAGAACACTCCGGTGAGAATTTCGATTAACCGACTTAACTCGCGCGGATGGAATTACAAGATGGCGTCTTGTCCTTACAGCACTCTACGCTCACGTGCTGAAGCGAGAGTCGGCGGACAGCCAGTGGGTGCGGTTCACGGCGAACGTCATGTCCGTGTTTAAGAAGGGCGCCGATATCAAGCGAGGCGAGATGCAGCTGTGGGTGCAGCAGAGCGATCTCAGCTGCAAATGTCCGAAGATCAGAACCAACAGGTAAGAGAGAGGCGGCTTTCCGTCGACGGCGAGGGTGGGGGGGGGAAAGGCTGTGGGGAAGCGGCAATGAAGATGCAGGGGAGCTATGTAAAGTGTGCGTTTCTGACGCCTTCTGTCGTCTATGACGTGTTTCTGTGTCTATTGCCTGCATATCTTCTGCATGTAAGCGTATGCATGTGTATGTGTGTATGTCGCTCTGTCTCTGTGTGTTTCTCTCTCTCTCTCTCTCTCTCTCTCTCTCTCTATTTATCTCCTATGGTCCGTACAACTTCGTCGCGGTCCCCCGCCCGCCGCCGATGCGTACGGCCACGTCGCTGGCAGCGTCGCCCGCGTGCGCTTTCGAAATGAACGGCGTTCGAATTCAATTACACTGATATAGGTATATACCAAATATGCGAGCTTTGCATTCATGCTGCTTAGCCGTCGGCTAATCTGCGCATAATTAATGGTCGCCAGCAGCTCAGTCAACAACGAAGCGGATGTGAGAAAATCGCCAGCCCGTCGGAAACTGCCGGGCCGGGATAGATAGAATATTCCGCGCGCGCGCGCGTGCGAGCGCTGGCTGTCATATCGACGCGCGATGGGAAGCAGTTAGGATGGCGCAATCCGCCTGATGATGGGCATTGACGCACGCCAGACTCCGCATCTCTGTAAACCTCGTCCATCATCTACCTGCCTGCACGCCTTTTACATTCATATCGATAGGGCTTCACCTTGTAAATTGCGAGAAAATTTAAACGGGCGAAAAAAAACCGTGAGACGAATGGTTAATGCGTTTACACGCAAGCGTTTGGCTAGGCATAGTAAAGGTGGATAGCATTGTGGGGGTGCCGAAGCACGCTGAGCTGCAGCTTAACTGACACTGTACAGACTCGAGTTCCTACGCATTTAAAACGAATATAAACAGATGGGCGAGTGAACCTTCAACTATTTTACACATATTTAGAGAGAGTGAAACTGCAGGATAATGACTGAAGGAGAAAGCGACGGAGACGAAGGCGAGGGAGATGAAGAGAACGGGGAGCGTATAAAGAAAGAAAGAGAACGCGAAAGCGATGAGAAGGAAAGAAAACAAGAGCGAATTGGGCCAGGAAATTAGGGTGTTGACAGGACAAGATATAGAGTGAATGAGAACGCGAGAAATAGAGAGTGAGTGAGAGAGCCCGCGCAAAAAAGAGGGCGGGAGAGGAGTGAGAACGTGGGAAGAATGTAGAGAGAGACCACTCGGGTGGTTAGCCCAGATATAAATGTGAATTCAGCCCCCTATGCATTTGTCATGTGCTTTTAACGCTATCGAATAAACTACGGATTTGTTACTGACGATGTAGCTGACAGAATCTAGTACGGCCAGCGTGCTTACAACGCACCAGATCGTACATGTTAACAGATGTTAGATAGGATCAGACTGCCGTCATATTATATAAACTGATATTCTGGCGCATGAGTGTTGCCGAATGAAGGGACAGTGAGAAACGAGACCAAGCAACGCACGGCAAGACACCATTGTCGTAGCATTGTAGCCGTGCAACTTTCTCTCACCTTCAGCGAGCGTTGCTTCAAAGATCACTGAGCGAGAAACTAGTTGCGAACATCTACTGTAAATTACTGAGCGCTAGTCTACGGCGGAGCGATGCATGCCATGTAAACTGTACAGCCAGCACAACGCGTCTATGTATATCTGGGTGTAATGTACTCGTGTGTTGTAAGTCTTGTATGCTGGGCACAGCGCCGTGACTCTATCTATAGAGTCTAGTCGCCCGCTTTATCATATTCGTATAGTTGTGTTGCAGCTATTATACCTGCGATATACATAATGCTGCAGACGTTACGGCAATAATTATAACGATTTTCTTCTCATTATTAAGGCATTAGTAGCTCTTAGTACAGAGAACTATCAAGTTTGTCGCAGCTAGGCCCGTCATTATATGACATGGTGCCGGTTGTATTCAACGTCGGGTGTTAGTGTTTTTTTCCGGCGCAAATTGAGCGATGGGAATTGAGAGCGAGTATAGCAGACATCGACGTATGATCTCAGCAAAGTGATGTGTTAAAAATATCCGTTAATAGATGTTGCTTTTGCTGTGGTTCTATATATCATATATGCGCGCTCATAGTGTACACGTAAAAGTATCCCCTTATGCTGTAACGATCTTATTATATAGCTGTTATATTTATAGAGACAAACATCGGCCGTTAGGCATCGTATTATCATTACTCGACTGATGGAGACAGTGAAGAGGATTCGCGTACTGCTGGCTTGTGGCTAATACACAGCGAAGCGAACCGAAGTTTGATCGGCAATGTCCGTGGAAGGGACGAGATTATCGTGAGTGATGGAGCAGCCATTTATCGTGTATTCGGCTGAAACTTGTAGATATGGCTAGGATCCCCCCGAAGCCTACGACTGTGTATAATCGGGCGTATATTTCCGTGACCTTGGCGGCGTGAAGGCCGTGGCGCATGCGCGGACGGGCAGTCGTGTGCTGGGGGTCGCGTTGTACGACAAGGCACTCGCCTTTATTTATTGTTACGTTTAGTTCAGTAAGACACGCATACTGTGACGCTGTTGTTCATAATTATTACGTCGGTGTACGAAAAGTGTAATGACATATAGTAATTTAGAAATGTAATTCTGAGAGGCGCTTCTTGTCGCCTTCCTCGTATAGTCCGACGCGAGCAGCTTCGCGTTATTCCCGTATATATATAATGTATGTAATACGGTGCACGCTAGCGCTCGCGGCGACACCGCTACACAAGCAGTGAATCTCACTGCGTATACGTGTATGTATGTATATGTATGTATGTATTTCAGCGAGAGAGAACATCGGTAATATTCCTGTTTGCACAGATATTGATTCGATTATACTGCGGCAGGGCGGAAGTGCCAATGCAGTGTTCATCGTGGGGTTAAGATGCATGGTTAGGGTTCGGGGAAATGGGAAGTGAGCATATTGCTAAGACTATACGCATCATCTTCACCCTAACCGCAACCTCACGGTACGCGGTGCGTTGGCTCTGCTGGACCATCGTAATACGTCTATAACCTGCTTGAACTAAAAAAAAATCCCACTGCTGTCAATTTTCCAGCAGGCGAGCGTGTCCATTCGCCTTCGAGCGAAAATTAGCCCTCGTTATGGGAGAACAGAGTTTAGCATTGTTCCAACTACGGAAGCGGCCGCTACGCAGTAATTAGAAAACGCGTGTTTGTTCATTCTACTCTGCCGGCTTAGAAACTATGTGTAACTATATGCAGCAACACCTAACTACCGACAATTCGCGACGACTGAGAAAAGTTTTGCTAATTATACGCCACACGAATGAATGATAGTTTATTTGTATTTGTGGCTACACAAATCATTGTAAAAACGCTAACACGAACGCTTAATGCTGTTTGGAATTATCCAATTATGAAGCACCCTGGCACTTGGACACTCGAGAGCACATTCACGGTGTCAGATAATTTACTGACACACTGCAAATTTTTATAGGTTTGTAAGCTTAAAATAAATATCGTAAGTGTGACCAATTAACGTCTTAGACTCTCTGTTAATGGCTTTTCCGTCTCCATTGCGCTCTCATTCACTACATTGACTCGGTTATAACGGTGTCAACTCGCGCGCCTTACATCTAGTCAGACACACACACACACACACG
>NW_014577294.1:32770-34537 GCF_000485595.1 Priapulus caudatus | reverse complement strand
GACGAACGACGACTAACGTAACAACCTTACTACTATAGAGTAGTAGTGTACGTTGTTGGTGTGTTAGTTATATATATATATATATATATATATATATATATATATATATGTATATATATATATATACGGGGCGTATAAGATAACACTGTATATATGCGCTATAAGACAAGCGAGCGCAAGCCGCCGTCACCAAGGCTACACACTCTATACTCCAAGAAGCTCTCGAGTATAGCTCGAGCTCCCGCACTCAGTCGACTCCATTTACTCCGCGAATACACGCCTGAAGAGCCAAGCTGCGGCGGCAGTGACCACTCACATCAAAGCACTGCGCGGCCAAACATCGCCGCATCCGCCGCCGCGATCAAGACAAAGCTCGGGCGACAATGGCCGCTCAATGCTCGCTTTTGATTGCTACACGTGTAACATCGCCGAATTGTTGAACGAAAGTCTTACCAGCTTGCCGAGCGACAAGAGGATCCCCACAAGCGTCTGCTGGAACGACGACAACGCGCGAAGAATGCGCTCCGGCAAAGCGACTAATGCGGCCTCGCGTCAATGCGGCGGTCATCGTTACTCAAGTGGTCATTCAGTGCGCGCCCGGGCCGGAGGTGTGACCAAACAAAGGACTGCGCTGTTTGCTCAGCGTGCGGGAGGCAAGCGTTGTAAATGACCTTCGCTGGCTGATGATCGTCGCATGGCTGGCTGTGTGGCTTACTAAATGGTTACGCGCGCGCGCGGGTTCGCGGGAGGTATGAAGCAGACGATCAACTCGCCCCGTGTTTCATGTTGTTGCTACAGCTACGGCTTCGGGCTGGACATCAGCAGCCTTACATGGAAGCATCGCTGCGTATGTTGGCGGACCATGGGTCAGGCCGGTCTAGACTTGGAGGGCGGAGGGTGGCGTTAAAATGGCCGCGGTCTCTCTGGGTATGATAACTGGGGATTTGCTGTGAAACTTTAGGTTAGGGTTAGGGATTACGTTAAGATTACGGTTAGAGTAAGGCTTGTGGTTATGGTCAGGGTTGTGGTTAAGGCCGGGGTTAGGGTTAGAGGTGGGGTTTTGGTTACACTTAAGGTTATGGTAAAGCTTAGGGTTATGCTTACGCTTAGGGTTAGAGTTAGGGTCAAATAAAGTTTGACTCAGGGCTAAGCGTACGTTCTCGCAGTAGCCAAAGAGCCTTTCAGCCTCACGGACAAGGGAAAGGCTTATGGTAATTTTACAGCAGACACTGTATTTTACGACACGGTCCTGCAGTCAACGTCTTTTCCTAGCCGCGCGCTGTTCCACCTGCCATGAAATTATTTGAACGAACTTATTTGAAGCAGCTGCGGCCTACCCATATTCACCAAGGTCCTTATATATATGTGCGTGTGTGTGTGTGTGTGTGTGTGTGTGTGTGTGTGTGTGTGTGTGTGTGTGTGTGTCGTGTCGTGTGTGTGTGTGTGCGTGTGTGTGTGTGTGTGTGTGTGTGTGTGCGTGTGTGTGTGCGTGTGTGTGTGCATGCACGTCGCATCACCCGCAGATATAAGAGAGTTAAGTGCGGGCGACTGCGCGGTTGTATGACGGTGGATGGAGACGTGTCGTAATGTATAGCAAGCGTGGAATGGTGCGAGTGACAGTGTTCGCGGGGCCTCGGGGGAGGGAGGGGTAGGAGGTACACCTGGCGCACCTGCGTGTGTGAGTGTATGTGCGTGTGTACGTGCGTGTGTGTGTGTGTGCGTGCGTGTGTGTGTGTGTGTGTGTGTGTGTGTGTGTGTGTGTGTGTG
>NW_014577294.1:23763-30445 GCF_000485595.1 Priapulus caudatus | reverse complement strand
TAGACCCTGAGCTAGCCAATCAAGGGATGACTTAACCTAGCCCAGCCAGCCAGGATCGGATCTAACCTACTAGCCAGCCAGGGATGGATCTAACCTAGCCTAAACAGACAGGCGATGTCGGAATCTAACCTAGTAGCAGCCAGGGATGGGATTCAAAGACTAGCGCTACAGCCAGGGATGGGATCTAACCTAGTATCAATCAGGCCGATGGGATCTAACCTAGCTAAGCAATCAGGGAGGGATCTAACTAGCTAGCAATCAGGATGGATCTAACCTAGCAGCAGCCCAGGGATGGGATCTAAAGCCTAGCTAACTAGCCAGGGATGGGATCTAACCTACTAGCAATCGAGGGATGGCGAATCTAACCATTACAGCAGCCAGGATGGATTCTAACTAGCTAGCCAGCCAGCGGATGGGATCATAAACCTAGCTAGCGCTAGGGATAGGATCTACTAGCTAGCCAGCCAAGGATCAGATCTAACCTAGCTATTCAATCAAGGATGGCGATCTAACCTAGCCCTAGCAGCCAGGGTATGGATACTAACCTTAGCTATGCAGCCAGCGTATGAGATCTAAACCTAGCCTATCAACTCAGGATGGGATCCTAACCTAAGCTAGCAGCCAGGAATAGGATTAACCTAGTAGCACCAGGGATGACGGATCCTAAGCCTAGCTAGCAATCAGGGCATGGGATGCTAACCTAGCTATCAATCAGGATCGGATCTAACCATAGCTAGCAGCCAGGGATTGGGATCTAGACCTAGCGAGCAATCAGGATAGGATCTACCGTAGCTAGCAGCCCAGGAGATGGATTCTAAACCTAGCTAGCCAGCCAGGAATGGCGATCTAACCTAGCTAGCACTCAGGATTGGATCTAACAACTAGCTAGCAGCCAGAGAATGGCCGATCTAACTAGCTAGCAGCCAGGGATGGGATCTAACCTAGCCTACAGCCAGGGGATGGGATCTTACCTAGCCTAGCAGCCAGGGATGGGATCTAACCTAGCTAGCCATCGGGATCGGTACTAACACTAGCTAGCAATCAGGATGGGACTACCTAGTAGCAGCCAGGATTGGATGCTACCTAGTAGCAGCCGAGGATGGCCGATCTAAGCTAGCTAGCAAGCAGGATGGAGATCTAACCTACTAGCAGCCAGCGGATAGGAATCTAAACCTATAGAGCCAGGATCGGGAAGCTTAACCTGACTAGCAGCCGAGGATGGCATCTAACCTAGGCTAGCCAGCCAGGGATGGCGCATCTAACCTAAACTAGCAGCAGGGATAGGGATCTAACCTAGCTAGCATCAGGGAGAACCTAACCTAGCTCGAACCAGGGATGGGAAATCTTAACCTGAGCTAGCAATCAGCGATGGGATCTAAAACCTCCTCCTCCCGATGGGATCTAACCTAGCCCTAGCAATCAGATGGATCTAACCTATGCTAGCAGGCAGGGATGGGATCTAACCTAAGCTAGCAGCCAGATGAGCATAACCTGAGCTAACAGCCAGGATGGATCTAACCTTAAGCTAGCCAGCCACAGTGAATGGGATCTAACCTAGTAGCAATCAGGGATGGTATCTACCTAGCTAGCCAATCAGGATGGACTACCTATGCTAGCAGCCAACGGGGAAGGGATCTAACCTAAGCTAGCCTCAGTGGATGAGGATCTAACCTAGCCTAGCAGCAGGGAGTGGGATCTAACCTAGCTGCATCAGGCGATGACCGACTTCTAACCCAGTAAGCAGCCAGAGATGAAGACTTTACTTACCCAGTCGTGACAACGATTGCTAGAAGCAAAAAATAGTCACAACATTAAGCTTCTTCTCGTTAGCCGAACAGTCTACAACACTGTCCGAAACCGTGATACTGATTTTCACTATCTTATGAGAAATCGCTAATCATATACTATGCTTTTGCTTCGGTCCTGTCTTGAAGACAGTTAAAGTTCAACAGTTAACCACTGAACGTGTCATAGACTAAGTTTCTATCGCGGCAGCGGGCCCCCAGCGATGCCACTGCACCTAGCGCGGATGGGACTACCCCTGTGCTCCAGCACTGCGAGCGTCACCGGATACAATCCGCGTCTGAATCACCATCGCAACGTCGATCAAATGTAGAGACTCTCTCACTAGAACACGAGCCTATACGCGCGGCGCTGCCAGACAAATCAACATCAGTCGTGTCGATGTGCGCCGCCGCCGTGCGACAACTCCCGACTGTACCCCTGTAATTCACCCCAGGAAAACCGCGTGTTGGAGCTTCCCGCTGGCTTTGAGTGCCAAATTTCGCGACGTATGCTATAGGGAAGCGATAGATATTTCGCTGAATACAACTCTCTCTCTCTCTCTCTCTCTTCTCTCTCGTCTCTCTCTTTCTTTCTTTCTTTCTCTCTTTCTCTGTCGATACCTTGGATAGTATTCAATGTAGCGCCATTTGTGAATAGTACATTTTCTAAATCGATATTTCTATATCAGGATCCTTTCACCACTAACTGAATGCGTCTAAAGAATTTTATATGTGGTTAAACAGAGAAACAGAAGTAATGAACTCACCCACGTTTCAATAATAATCGCTACAGAATAACACGTAACAAGACGGTTAATGGAAAATAAGTAAACAGTTTGCAAAGTAGGTATAGCAAGTAAATATAATCATATCACGATTGAATTTTTTTTACAAAATAATCTATTATGTGTGTTATGTTCTTGTAAACAAGAGGTCTTACGCGTACCATCCATGATCGGCCAACTAATGACGGGGCGTTTTTGACGACGCCGAACAACAAACCGAATCTTAAATAGGCAAGCGAAAACGCGATTTCGTTAACAACATCGATGGAAATACCGACGAGAATGTCTACCTAAATATCGTCTTGTTAACTAATTGGTAATACGTTTCATGGCGCTAAATGACTTGCTGGTAATCGTGCGTGCATATTGTGAAACGCGCGCCTTTTGCGTGTGTGTGTGTGTGTGTGTGTGTTGTGTGTGTGTGTGTGTGTGTGTGTGTGTGTGTGTGTGTGTGTGTGTGTGTGTGTGTGCATGTGTGCGTGCGCGCGCGGACGTGCACTCTGCATCGAGTCAATAAACTGGCCACGTGCCAGCGCAACGCGGTTGTTGTGGTAGTAAAACCAAGCTACGCAGCAAGGGATCCGCGCCGATGCAGCATGGGCTATCCGACATTAACAGTCAAATTCGAGCCTGCTATTAATCCGTCAGTTCGTTTCGCCTTGCACCACGTAATAAATATGCAAGTAAAAGTGATAAAAGTGATGGTTAATTCCATCGTAGCCATTTGAAGATTTAAATCGTGAGCGTACTGAATGTTTATGGTCATTTTTTACTGAATCAATCCATATTAAACAAGAGGGCGTTCGGAAAAACATAGGAAATATGAGGACACGTGACAGATAGCGGATTATTTGTTCCGAGAACAGAATCTTGAATTTGTGATGTCATGCTTAGATTTATGAGGATAAAACACTGCATGCATGAACTTATTAAGAGTAATATAAAGAAATTTGTAATTCGGTGAGTGTAAATCACCAACTCTCATTGCCTAAACTAGGTGTGAATAATAAACACAAGGCCTATATTTTACAAAAGAGGTTATAATCATCTATCATGGATCTATGGGATTGTCTATGTATGATTATTTTACCTTCTCTTTCTACCGGTAGGGAAAACATGCCTATCTACCCAACGCAAGTTTAACAACTCTTTGATGTGAGGGCTATGCGCTAGTGTGCAAGGATGAACATCAGAAAACCACAAATAGCTAAATCAGACGAATAAGTTGTAACCGCTTCTTCGAAGCAGGATAAAATGTTTAGTTACTGCTGGTCAACACTCACAAGAGAGAAGAAAAGAGAGAGAGAACTGGCTTTCCTGTGGACTCAATCACACACGTGCTGCCACCTATGTGTCATATGTTTTACTATTTGGCAACCTTCATGAAAGAATAAATAACGATGGTTGATTAATGTAAAACAGTGCAAAACACATAATGAATGCAGTAATAAATTTTTAATAAACTTATTCATTCACATACATTTAATACACATATATATATATATACTTACATACACAGTTTTTTTTCAGATTTAAACGATTCATTATTCATGATGTCAACTCGAGCCTTGACTTGACTAACCTTAAAGTACCGCCAATGTCTGCTGTGTTAAATAGATACAACTGTTGCTTAAATAACTCTGTACTCTGTCATATATTTCCCAATGTGCAATCAGATAAATAGCTCGACAAATCCGCCAGACTGCGATTTCAGTTACCTGGACCAGCTTTCCAGTGATAAAACTGCATAGAAAAGCAACCATTTGTTTGTACAATATTCCACCTATCCTTTTCCTTTAAACGGGACTGCAGCTATCACAATGATGGTAACCAAAAGCAGCACTATAACCACCCAGTAACCTGCAAGAAGAAATTGATATCTGTGTACTAATGAACAGTAGACATTTCTAATACGTATATGTAACATATACTTTGGAACCATGATACTAAGTATTAGCATCAACAGCAATCACACGAACAAAAATTACAGTGTGTTTAGGTTGATAGAAAGCACATTATTACTGAACTCCACTATGTCACATAAAGAGATATAGTCTTCTCGCTCTGCATTTAAATTATATAATCGACATCCAGATGACACCAATTGATGCAAGTATTTGGCACATAATGAGACCATCACCAATATAGCAAGTCAGCATGTTCCAAAGCCTACATGCCATAATGTGACATATATTCCTAAGAGCAGCATAGCTGAGGTGTGTTAGTGTTACTTACCACAAGTGTTTGACTTATTGTCGACAAGTTTCACATGGCGAGTTTCTCTGAGGAGTCGTTGGTCAGTTCTATCCACGTGATCATGGATATCGTCCAATAGTTCTGCATCATTGTTTTCATGGGAAAAAAATCAGAATAAGTTCACAGATCTTGGGTTTTTAAACAAACTACATTGTACAGTACTAGTTCTTGGTATATATGAACCACGAGCCCTATGTATGCTGTCACGTAGTCATTTATATCCTGGCGCCATCTACTGTGAAAATAATTTATAAGCACATATTGTGTGTCTACAACACCAGTGCAGTGTGTCACAGTTAAAGGAATAATAGGTCCATTGATTATGCAATGTTGACGAATGCTAGAGTAACTGGCACCTTGTGTAGTTAAAAAGTGCATTACCTTATAGCCAAACGCGTATTAGTTTGTCCAATATCACTGCTGGTTACTAAGAAATGTCTAATTGAAATCAGCAGTCCAAAAATCAGTTGTTTACAGTTTCAAACCGCTGCCGGCGAAGCGGGTGTGTTACAGATTTATAGTGCACCGGACATTTTCGCACGCATGCTCGGCCGTACGCAATGCTATCATCAGTGATTTCGTAAACATGGACGCTCGTGATAAGGAACTTTTTGTCAGGGCTGTCCACGTGCGTCCGTGATTAGTACGTGTGTTTTACTCCATTTCCATGTTTGGTTCGTGGCATTGGTTACACCGCAGACACCTCCGTTTCATCTGGCGTCCAAACATACGGGCCGCACAAATGTTTACGTCATCGCTTGATTCCTGGATGACATTTACGTCACGTAAATGATACGTTGACACATATCAACAACCGATTTCAAGTCTTGTTTGTAATGTAACCAACAGTGATAGTGCACAAACTAATACGCGTTTGGCTATAAGGTAATGTACTTATTAACTACACAAGGTGCCAGTTACTCTAGCATTCGTCAACACTGCATAATCAATGGACCTATTATTCCTTTAATATACGTGTAAACGTGTTCAGAAAAATCAGTAACAACTACTGTCACTTCATCATTTGGGTAAAATTACAACTACAAAGAGCAGCTAGCTAAGGTAGTAAATATAAATATTACCATTTTGATAATCCACTTCATGACCTATGGTATGTGCCATGTTTTTCTGCCTGGATATGACCTTGGCTAGTGCTTCCAGACCTTGATCTTGCTCTATGACAGATTAAAGCTTTCTATGGCGAACCATAAACAACTGCACTATTAAACATACACACATGCAAATGCAGCCATGCCCACGCACCTATTCATGACTTCACGTATAGTGTTAAATTGAAGATATAAGACAATATTATATTACAGCGTGCTTATTTTCTTTTACGACAATCATGCAAACCATTTCAGCACTGAAAATACCTCGGATGGCCTGCTGCTGCTGCTGCAAAATATCGCTGACTGGCACATCTGTAGAGAAATCTGGATCAGCCATCGGCATCATGTAATTGCTTGAAGCAGGTGCTGGGCTGAATAACGACGTCCTTAACAGCAGAAGTGTACGCTACAGTTTTGTACCGCTTGCATAAAACGAATGTACACTCTTAGGTACATGAGTGACCGACCTACAAATTTCGTGTTCTGTGAATAACAGACTGTAACTTTAAAACACTGAAAAGAAGGAGAAACGGAAAATTTGAATTTTTACAATGGTCAAATTATATATTACTTCAAGGCATAAGACGACCATTGATTATGCAATTTTAACGAATGCTACAGTAACTGGCACCTTGTGTAGTTAATAAGTACATTACCTTATAGCCAAACTTGTATTAGTTTGTCCAGCAGCTGTCCAATATCACTGCTAATTACTAAGAAATGTCTAATTGAAATCCGTAAATTC
>NW_014577294.1:17408-23753 GCF_000485595.1 Priapulus caudatus | reverse complement strand
GACATTTCTTAGTAATTAGCAGTGATATTGGACAAACTAATACGCGTTTGGCTATAAGGTAATGTACTTATTAACTACACAAGGTGCCAGTTACTGTAGCATTCGTCAACTTTGCATAATCGATGGAAATATTATGCCTTTAAATATATAAATTATATACGTACACATATATATATACATAAATGAAATGTACCTATTGCTCAAGGCAGATGATTCGTGCTTGAAGGCCTGCTCCATACGAGTTGCATTTGTGGTTAGATTGTCAACCATGAGTTGTCTCCGTTCCATCTCCCTCTGCGTACTATGTCACCATTTAAGACATCAAACGTCTCAGATATAAGCCTTTACAATCGTGGGATGAATTACATCGCAGATAGATTGTTGTAGAGCAGAACAACTACCTCAAACATTTATTACAAGAAAAGTTTTAACAGGTTCACCACCATTGGCAACACCAGCCTGTATAACTTCATGTATGTATTTGTATGAATAACATGACAGATTGTTTATTATATACTCCAGATTTCATCTATGCAATATTTTTACCGACTTCCACTAAGCATACTTTGTGTTGATTATATTATATGAGAATGCTTTCCTTATTTCTAGTCCATTTATAAAAATAGCTCAAACCTCTAAGCACCCACCATCTACATTTCATTAAAGTTTTACTGGTGCAGAGATTTTACTCTATAACTATAAGCAGCAACTTGCGTACAAACCTAGATGTCTCTGAAGTGTGTCTGATAAAAAGATTTCAGCTGACAGGTGGCAACATTGGGTGCAAAATGAACTTTGTGTAGAAATAAATGAATGTGCTCATAAACCGTCTAATACTGTCACATCACAGCCTGAATCATGTCTTGATAGGAACTCGTTTGGAAGGATACATTTGGAATGTTGATGCTGATCTCATCACAGACTGCTTCAGATTGCTGACCTGGTTTCCATACGTCACTAACATCTGTCGTATTATCGATGATAGCTAGAAGTAAATCAGTACACTCATAGGAAAAAGGGGATGGTGGTGATGGTAAGGCTTGGTGGTAGCAGCGGTGGTGGTGATAGTAGTGATGATGGTAGCAGTGGTGGCAGGGGAATAGTCGTGCCATCATCACTTCTAACGCACAAAATATATCATGAAATATCAGTGAGCATGATCTATTGCTATTGGGCCTAATGCTATTGCGATTAATCTATAGTTTTATGCAGCATTACATTCCTAGGACAAATAAGTTCTTGTGATTACTACTACAAACCTTAGCAAGTTTTGCTTTGTCGCCATGAAGATTATTTCTTTGATTGATCTTCTCCATAATTTCCTGGCTAAGTCTAGCACAGGAATCATGGTCTTGTAACCTTCAACAAGTAATAGTATTAGTAATATATTAAACATAATTTACATGTACATACACTTACTGAGCAAACCCTCTGGCGCCTTACATTGTCTCATAAAGTTACAATTACAAATACTCAACGACTATGCTAGCATCCTTTCCAACAGATCAACACGGTAATATAGGATGTGATATGCAATTGCTCTTATTGGGTGTAGGCTGCATGGCAAGTTACTGGAGAGGAAGTGGAGTATATTTATACCTAACTGCTATTTAACCAAACGATATTTATTTTAGGACGTCCATATTATAACTGAACCTAAAAGTTGTTTATAAGACATTGCAAATCTTCTCCTCCTAAATTAATGAATTAGAAACACCCTCGGTCTGTAGCCTGCACCCGAAAAGTTGCGATGAGCAATTTTGAAGCAGATGGGCGAGTAGCGGCGCCACCGTCGTTGTAAGCAACAATACAGCCGTTACTTTTAAAACATTAAAAAAAATATTTTCAACAAATATTGAACAGTGACATTTTTTATTAGCACAATTTAAACCTATTCTAACTGAAAATGTGCAAGGAACCCTAGGGTCAAGTATCCCTTTAAATAAACATGAATTATATTTACTACCAAAGTCTCAATGTTAACGTACTTTTCCCCCTCTCTCTAACTCTGTTTCTCTCTCTCTCTCTCGCTCTCTTTCTTTCTCTCTCTCTTTCTCTCTCTGTCTCTCTCTCACCTAATAATCCCACAGACATGCAGTTCCAATGATCCTCTAGATAACAGACAATCTCACTGCACGTACACAACTGTGCACAAACTCACAGAAAGAGTCTTTTGATAAGAAATTGTATGTTGTAAAAGAGCATTTGAACAATTTAACATAAAATTATTAGATATAAAGTACAAAAACATTAATACTTTTGTAGTAACAAGTGCCGCAGAATGACAGCGCTCAACTGACGTGTACTGTAGCCAGGTATTCTTCTGATAAACTCACTGGCAACCGAATCAAGTGCGCCCTCCTGCCTCCGCGTTCTAATAGCAAAAGCAGTTGCCGCGAGATGGCGCGTGCAAGTGTCATCAATAATCAAAGATGGCATCGCCCTTCGTGCGTGATAACCTCACTCCATTGAGTTGCTGAAATCCTACCGGCTAAAATCCGAGTATATTCAGGCAGGCAAGAATTTCACTCAGCTGTGAGTTAACACATCTGCATTGCAGGTTGCCAGGCAATAATTATGATTAGAATAGTGCCAGTTCACCCCGATGCATGCGTAATGGTCTGCCCCCGTGTTTTTGCCTACCCACGCGAGCATTCAGGGTGCTATTACCGTGCGCTAATTAATACAGGGTGCTACTCAGGGTGCTAATACAGACTGCTTTAGAAAATAATATGATTTAAGGAGCATAAACCTTGTTCAACAAACATTTGCCTTTGCAATTGGACTGTGCAACTGTAGCCTCACATCCACAATAGCAAAAGCAGTTCAGTCCTTTGTTAACAGTCAACAAATCATGTTTAACCCTCCTCTTGAGGGTCAAAAGGTTATCAGACACTTACTCGTCGCACGTCAGCGGAAAGTACATTTCATGGTCCTTTCAATAAAGTGATAGAAATGGTAGGTCAGCGCTGAAACAAAAAAGTTTTCACTCGGTTCGTTAGACCATGTCCTCAGAAAATGTCTGATATCTGACCTTTCCTCCACTGCCCTTTGACCTGTGACCTCCAATTTCGCACTGGTGATGGGTTACCTCCCCATCACACTGTACATCGAATATTAAGAGCGTAGGTCGAGCCGTTGAGATTTGTGCCACAATTCTGTATTTCCTCCTATACCTTAAGTTAAGGGGAAAATATTCCCCCTCCATTGACACATCTTGACCTTTGACCCTTGACCCCACAAATTCGACATCCCGGGTCCTTTTCGTGACCCTCCCCTCCCCCGACGTCCCGAATATCAAGACCGTACGTCGAGCGGGTAAGATTTGTGCCCAACTGTTGACGGATGGATGCACGGACGCACGGACAATCATGCGATTCTACAAGCTGCATCTGACTTCGTCAGCTGTAGCTAAAAACCAGCTAAAAACTGAGCTAAAAACCAATACTTAATTACCAAGTGAAATGACCCAATTACCCATGAATTCACAGGCTAAGGGGTTGCAAGATTCGTCTACCACACTTCTACTACTAGTAGTTGCTTCAAAATATGTAGCTCCTTAATATCTGGGTTTCCACTATCGACTTCATGCTGGCAAATTGTCAAACTGGACCAATTTCGCAATTACAAAACCGACAATCGGCAGTGTAAACGTAAAAGTCGCGCGTGAAACTGGTTAATAGCAACTGGATTGGAGATTACAACCCATTCTATATTTGCAACTCGGTGTTGGCAAATTGTACGTTTTTACCATGCAGCCACTCAGAGAACAGCAATCAGGATGTGTGTCCCTCCACCAAGAGGGAGAGCACGTTTTTGCTATTGGTGCCACGCTGGCGCGAATTAATACAGTTGAACCCCGAATTTACGCGCCCTGATTTAACGTGAATTCGGATATAATGCAATGAGTCGTTGGACCCCCTTTTTGGCTCAAGGATAGAGAGCATGTCTAGTAATAAACATCATCCTATCCTATCACTGTCCTGGACATCATCTCTATCCTTGAACCCCCTTTTTTGCTCTTATATAGCCACATGTATATAACCCCGATTTAGTGCGACCCCGCTTTTTTCGTGATAACATTTTATGGACCCCAACCATCACGTTATAACGGGGCTACATAGTACATGTACATGCTAAAATGCGTACCGACGTCGCCCCGCGCGCGCACTGTGGGTCAAATGTAGTAGTAGTAGTAGTAACATTATGAATACAACATACTGATCATCATCAGCAGTTAGCTCTCCAGTAGTACTATATAGCCCTTGTTCAAGTTGTTGCCACAGGCTGTGGCAACAACTTGTGTCACATGTGTCTAAACAGAAGAATTGCTCCGACCTGTGATTGGAGGATAAAAATAGAATTTGTGACGTGTCATTTTCATTTTGGCATTTAGCCTATGAGCGATACCGCGCGTACATATTTGCTAATTAATTAAGCTAATCGTGCTTCAATAAACTCAAAATTCACAGAGATTATAGCTAAGACACGTGTCTATAATAGCTAGAAATTATAGCAATGTAACTCAAATCGTTTGCGCCATATGATAGTTATAGTACACTTTCCTACCGGTCATAGCGTTATTTATCGTATGCGGCGGGGTATGCAAAATGAAAAACGAAACATCACGAATTCTATTTTTATCCTCCAATCANTCTATCAATCTGCAAATTCACTCACGTTTATATTTGCACCACTGAACACATTGCTAGCACCCAAATAATTGAAATTCAATCATCGATTTGCATCTTGTTCAAATCTTTAGTTTGATGAGGAGTGTAATTATGCAGAGACATAATAGCAGATAAGAGTGAGAATGAAACTAACTGTAAACTCCATTTATTACCAACGCCCGAGAGATGTTCTATTGTATCCATATAACGGATCCTCTAACTTAGCCAGAGTCAACGCTACGCATGAGCGCTATATATTGTTACATCCTTTCTCCTTTATAAAAGAACAAACTTTAAACTAATTACCGTTGACCATTACTCAACAAACAAACATTACAGAGTCTCGACAAGAAAATCTCGCTTCCGATTTCTATAGAAGTAAAGTATACCCTTCATCTTGAGTACATTAAATTAAATCAGTCTTGCACTGCTTCAAACTGTCTGACTCATCTAAACACAACTTTCTAGTAAACTGAACTCGAATTAACTTGTCATGTTGCTACTTTGAATAATGATTGGTTCATCCTAGCACTGTACTTCTCACAGATTAAGTTTGACCGGTTTGTAAACCTTCCTGCCACATCTCGACACAACCACTGGAGTGCGTGTCGATGTCTTCAACTCAGGTGGCGGTCTTTTGGGAGGACTGCCTGCGATTATTGGCCTGTCAGCTCGCAGTGATGCATCGGCAGTCCTTGGAGAACTCGGAATTGCATCCGAGTGTGTCACCGGAATGTCCTCATACTCCTGCACATCCCGTAGCTGCTTGTCCTCTGCCGATTTCCGTAGATGACGTCGGTTACGCCGCAAGATCCTTCCGGATTCCGTTTCGACGTTGTACGATCGTGTGGACACCTCTTGTTGTACTGTACCTTGTTTCCACTCCTTCTGTCCTTGCGAAGGTGCAATACGAACAGTGTCACCCACCGTGAGCGGTTCTAGGTTTCTTGCGCCACGATTGTAATAGAGCGCCTGTTTCTCCTTTATCGCCTCTAGTTGACGAGACACAGATTTCGGAATCTGTGGTTTTAGTAGAGTTGCCTTCATTGGCAGTAGCGTTTGAGTGCGACGGTTCATTAACCGTTGAGCTGGACTGCTGTCCATAGACTGCGACGGGGTATTGCGGAAGTCTAGAAGCGCCAAGTAAGGATCAGTTTTTGAAACTTTGGCTAGGTGCATAAGTCGTTTAGCTGTCTTCACAGCCTGTTGCGCCTTCCCATTGCTTTGCGGGTAGCCTGGAGATGTCACCACATAATCAAATCCCCATTCTCTCGCGAATCTGCGAAATTCCTCCGCACTGAATTGTGGGCCGTTGTCGCTGATTACCGTGTTCGGTACACCGTGCCGTGCAAACTGAGCACGCAACTTTCTTATCACCGTCGACGACTTCGTATCTGGGAGATAGTCAACTTCCCAGAAGTTTGAGAAATAGTCCACGGTTATGAGGTAGTTTTTCTCATGTAATATGCAAATAAATCGCACAGTATGTCATGAGAAATGAGTTTCCTTCTGCTGATTGTTTTCGTAGGTCCGACAGCTCTCACACCGACTGATGTACTCGCGAATCTCAGCATTCATGTTGGGCCAATATACAGTTTCACGGGCCCTTCGGAGACACCCTTCGATGCCGACGTGAGACGAGTGAATTCTTGAGGTTATGTCGGAATGCAGT
>NW_014577294.1:14312-15823 GCF_000485595.1 Priapulus caudatus | reverse complement strand
CCCTCCACTTCTTCCAGTCATTCGCAAGACTGGCCCCGGTCTTAGAATTAAATTCTAACTTCGAAGGTGGAGGGAGACGTTGCAGAGCCATAGCTACAGTACTTGCCACACAGTCTACTGTAGTCCTTTGTTCAGGAATCACGAGGCTGTCCGAGTTGGAGCACTCCGGAATTTCACGTGAATTCGTACGGAACTCTTACAGTTCAAGCTTCCCACTGTGACTGTTCACAGTTCAGGCACTTCTGACACCATGTTCAAATCTTTAGTTGATGAGGAGTGTAATTATGCAGAGACATAATAGCAGATAAGAGTGAGAATGAAACTAACTGTAAACTCCATTTATTACCAACGCCCGAGAGATGTTCTATTGTATCCATATAACGGATCCTCTAACTTAGCCAGAGTCAACGCTACGCATGAGCGCTATATATTGTTACAGCTTTGCGAAAACGAAGGGCTGAAAGTCAGGGTACGGTGGTACAATGCAGGGTACGCAGCGACATATCGTATAGGACCCTGAGGTACTTTCCGATATATCGAACCGTACCCAGGGTACCCTCCAATAGTACCCGGGGGGACATAGACCCTATCAGCATCACTGACGGTTCTCATCTTTTGCAGACAAAAGGACTTCATCTACTATAAAAGTAGTACCTCACCACTTTTCCTATTTCCACCTGCTCTATATGTCAGGCTATCGCAAAATGTCAAGCGATTTCTGTTCTTGGAACTTCCCTTCTACAGCGAGGAACAGGCATACCAGGTGGCCACAACAGGAAAAGTACATGCGTCTTGATCGTTGATGAAACTGTTTATTCCTTTTAGGAATGAAGCCTACTTGTACTACAAGAAGAGCACACCACCTCTCTTTCTCTTTCCGCCATCTATCTATGTCATCTTCCCCAAATTCATCAAACTGGTTCTCTGTGTGGAGCTGCCTCTATACAACTACCTCGATCCGCGACCAAATGAGGAAACACCCATACAACCTTGAGTGTTTTAATTTGGCTTCACACAAACAGGCCAGTTTATGTGTGTAGAATATCCAACTTGTAAAACGGGTACACTTAAAGGAAAACATCACTGTATAATTAGTTTACATGCGTATTTTCAGTTAGAGTAGGTTAACATTGTGCCAAATAAAAATAGTGGTTTAATGTGCACTAAAAACGTTAATATAACTGCTTTAAACTGTCCTAGATCACGTATTTAGCACTGATGGCATGACTGTGTGATGCTCAGAAAAGGTTGCACATGTCCAGTTTATGCCCCATGCAACACACAGTGAGCATCTCTTATTAATTAATTGATGAGAAGGATTGTCATATCTTCCTTTGTACTAATTGCTTCGTTTAGCCTATGATTGTAATTATCTTAAAGGACAATTGAAGTCAAATTTCATAACTTCTGTAAGGTTTTTATACATAGAAATACATTCAATAACGTATTCAATTTCATATCTGGCGCCCAATTAGTAATAAACACAATAGAAATAACTGAATAGTAATCTA
>NW_014577294.1:0-14287 GCF_000485595.1 Priapulus caudatus | reverse complement strand
AGCCGTCAAAATCAGTGGCGTTCCAGCGGTACCTGAAATTATACAGCAACATGTATGGACCGCCACAGATTTTTTAATAGAGAGAGGTACCACTTCGTCTACGGGAAAGAGTTTGCGACCCACATTCATAAAACATAAACATTGCAATAGAAAACTAGCACTACCCTACCAGATTTCGCGATAATGTGCGGTCCCCGAAGGAGGTTGGCCCCGCCTAGCCCGGACTAGAACTTGCTTAAGCAACATCTTTTTTAACATGTTATCTTCGTTAGCTTCAAAAAAAAGATCTGTTCTATATTTCAAAACTTGAACGTTTGTCTGAAGCAACTTCTGCATTAAAGAGACGAATTGAAGTGGCAAATTTCATTAACTTCTGTAACGTTTTTTTGACATAGCAAAATGACCATTCTTACCTACACATATTCATCATATTAATGTGTAATATTTGCGGCCCGGCGCGCGGCTTTGTTGTCTAAAAGGTTGTAATAACCACAGTGGAAATGGAGACGCGAATCGAGAAATTATCACTCTAGGTCAATATGGACGTCATACTTATGTTGCCGGGGCCGGGCCAATGTAAGGGAATCCTAGAGGATACCGCAGAGTGAGACCACGGCGTGGGTTGAGGGTGGCTATCTCTTGATGGCGTGGCTGAGGAAGGGTGACGCAGCGAGTTGAGTGTTGTGTATAAGATGGATAAGCAGAACGCGCGAGTTGGTAATTTTTTCAATAATTGTCTAGTAGTAGCATATCAGAGATGACCCGAGAGGTGATCATTATATAGTGAATTTACCCAGTTGGAAAGTATAGGTTGAGCCTAAAGTATTACACATGAGAAGAAAAATGTTGAGGAGAATTGTCTGAAAAAAGCAAACGGCAACAAGGTCGCACAGTCAAATGAAAACTTTCTGCACAGAATGCAGAACAGCCCCTCGAGCGGAACAATGAAGGAAATGGAACTTCGGTACTCGATAGGAACTGCTAGACAAATACTTGCTGTGCTTGTGGGGGTGGCCGGTTCTTTGTGAATTAATGAGTCTGGCATCTGGCTGAATGTCATAATATGCTGCCAGCGAGAATTGAGAAGAACGGCAGGGTTACTTGTAGACCAGGCAACAAGTAGCGTTACATGCGATGTCAGACTCGAGCTGATCACCAGTGTGCTTCTCTGTCCTAATGTGTGTACTCTTGAACACCCAAAGCAGTCCGGCCTAAAACGAATCTTACATACTCTCTATCTCAATCTTTCTTAGGGGTCTGCATCACTAACAGTTCCGAACCGGTGCCGTTGTCCTGTTCTGTTTGTTTGTCCCTATCTGTCTGTCTGTCTGTACGTGTCTGTCGTCCTGCCAGTCCTGTCCGCCGTTCCGGTTCTTATCCACGCTTCCGGATCATCCGTCCGTGGGCCTGCCGGATGTCCGTGTACAGAAAGCGATCGTATCTGAGGGCACTCACATGTACATTCTGCCATCTACCCACTGCAAGACTCATGCTACAATATAACCGTGAATGCATTATCCACCACCCGGAGGGTAATTATTGTACGTATTCAAGCCTCGGAATATAAGTTACATTTACAGCCTACATGTTTGGTCTTCGACATGCATAAATAAGCATGAAATGATTACAAAAAACATTCAATAGTTTAAGCCACCGCATACACTATGTTTATACATCACATGACTTCGCTCACATTGGAGCTCGTGACGTCCAGCAAAGTGTTCTAGTTACACAACACTCAACGTGCGTTAGCGTGGCGTCGCTCGATCAACATGGGGCTATGACGTCACATGACCTAGATTACTATTCAGTTATTTCCACTGTGTTTATTACTAATTGGGCGCCAGATTTAAAATTGAATATGTTATTGAATGTATTTCTATGTATAAAAACGTTACAGAAGTTATGAAATTTGACTTCAATTGTCCTTTAAGCAGAAAGTTGTTCAGACAAGTCAGTTGAAATATAAACAGATCTGAAACTTAACAAATGAACATTAAAAAGTGCAACTTCATTACGGGGCCGCACATTATGGAAATCTGTAGGGTAGTGCTATTTTCTATGCAATGTTTATGTTATAATGTGGTCGCAAACTCTAGACCGGTACTCTCTCTTAAACTCGGTCAAATGTTCTTGTAAATTTCAAATACAGTGGAACCCTGATTTTACGCTCCCCGATTTAACATGCATTCGGCTCAGAATCGGATATAACGCGATGAGTCGTTGGACCCCTTTTTTGGCTCTTATAAAGCCACGTATATATAACCCCCGATTTAATGCGACCCCGCTTTATGGACCTCAACCATCGCGTTATAACGGGGCTACACTGTACTATATTTTTTCTATACTCACTCAGGAATAAGTGTGACCACATGTATGGGTAGTAATGAATGTCGATGCAGAAAGTAATTTTGGGGCTTGTTTCACCTTGAGATAATATCTGTATAACGTTTACTGTAATGAAAACATGACTATTGTAATTAAAATACATAGATAATAAAAGATAATACATGTTTGATTAAGGAATGTTTTATAGGATTTTGTATGAATGTTGTACTTTTAATGTTCTTTCACTAGGATGTACATATACCTGTCATACATCTAATCTAAATGAAGTTATTTTACAGACTACACCATGTATCGAGCTTCTAAGAGTTGTAATGATTTAATTTTCTGTGCTACTGTTTAATGGACATAGGACCGCTAATGACAAGTTAATGCCACGCATGTTGCACCCCCCCCCTGCACTTAATGCTGACGTAGTGCTATGGTGATGAGCCCTACTATACCATAGCTGTTCTCTTTATTAACATTTTTTAACATCCCACATACCCCTATTTAACTCCTCCCACATTATTTTAGCTGTTCATAATCATTTGAGGAAAAAACCATCGTGGTTACTTCGATGTTATAACCCAGTTGCATTCTGTGCTCTACGAAACTCGAAGCTGATAGCGTGAACGCCATTTCCCATGCCTAACCACGTTCCCACCACATACTCAATGATGCTTGCATCACCACTCACCAGGCTTGTTCTGCATCTACCTTGTCAGTTAAGATTTTACTGATTGCATTACCACCACGCAATTTTCTATTAACCACATTTCAACCACATATTGAGCGTCCCAGTGTCACAGTCACAACCTAGCAGACAGTCAACGTTGTGCAAGTACTGTACTTTGATAATGGTAAACTCGTCAACAAAAATTTTGCACAAGCAATAGTTTTTTTACAGCTATTTATTTTACCTTCTTTATGGTTTATATAATAAAGATAAGAAAATAAGCAAAATTTAAATTACGAGTAAGAATAACTCACTGTTGGTCCATAGTAAATGTCATATTATAAACAAGAGTTCCGAATACATTGATAATAGGAATATGCCAAACTCATCCATGGGTGAAACTGTCAGCATTCAGTAAAATGTAAAAAAGGGCCGGCACAGTAAGTCTTAAACATCAAAGACTAGATTGAGCATTGTATAGTTGCTGGGGATACCCTTATGTAAACATTCCAGGCATTCTTTCCCTCCACTCTGATACAGTTTGTGTACTGCCCGAATAGTTGTATCTCCATCATGGCCGGGCCTCACTGAAAAGCTCTGGCATTACTACTGCAACTCAAAGTGATTCTCGGTCAAACGGTCACTGATTTCTCTTTTTGAATCCAAAAATGCGGACCTCAACACAATGGTCTTACAGATGCTGAACTATTGCTATGTAAAAATCTTTCCGCATTAAAAAAGATTTCCCCACTGCATGCCTGTCGAATTTCTGCCTGCGTGGATTGCCTCGAACACACAGCAGTGGCACATCGTTCACGTGTTCCCTAGCTGCTGCCACACCTCACTGACATGGTCCCGCACCGCACGATCTAGCACCAGATGCACATCTTTGCATGCTTTCGTCGCCATGTCCATGACTTTGCTCAGGTGGTCAAGGTGAAGCCGTGAGCTCATCTCTAGCATGACAAACTGCTCTGACTTCGGAAGCATTGCGACGGTAAACTCGGCAATGTGATTCGTTTCTTCGAGGTGATTGATGTCGACAATGGTCACGTCGTCCACGAAACCCACCGTGCATGCGCACACGTAGTCCTTCAGCGGAATTCCTACAACAGCATTTAATGCAACATACACGAATTAACGCCGTCGCAAGTCGAGGTTGTTCCACCTCACTTAAGAATGGCAGAAATGTTGTATGCGATTCTAAAAGGCAAAAAATAGGTATCGAATTGCGCTATAAGTTTTGGCTTCACGTCAATTTATTCATTAGTTTATTGTAACTATAATTTCCTGAACTGGTCATCTCGACAATTTACAAAATGCAGGAAGTAGGTTGGTAGGTATGAAATTGCCATACTGTCATTTACTTACCAATGCCACCAGAGTCAAAAATGCTTTGGCATCATCAATAACAAAGCACTGACAAGTTTCAATCAGAACTATTCTTTGTTAACATAAATAATTGGTATGCTCCATAAACAAACTAGGATTGATTTAAAATAAATTAGAAAGCTGATTGATGCCGACTGCTCGAACATCATTATTTGTTAAAGCCCAAACTCGTGTATGTCAGATATAATTATTTTAAAAGCATTTATTTACCTGCATCTATTAATGCCAGAGTTGCCGCATTTACGCAGGCTGCAAAGTTTCCTCCGTCAGCCTGCAAGACCTAATTGAGAAAAGCGAGGTATTTAGATATAAAAAAGTAGTTCATATACTTCACCTGATATCTACATTCTAAAAACGGTCGCTAGCAGGTAATGGTGAGTATATTATTATATTGCTTGCCTAATAGTTATTGCAGAAAAACATTCTTTTACAGAAAAACATTTCTTACACAATACCTACATATTTCTGTTATCAGACATTCATTTTTGTTATCATTGATAGGGCAGAGTCAAAATAGACACTGTGCGGGGACAAGGATATAATGAGTGTATATAAAACTATTGGGGTGTAAAAACTGTAATAAGGTATACAATACATCATCAGTGTTTTTACTCACTACACTGACAATGATTACTTGGATATGATCCAACCTTGGTGGGACACTAACCAACACTCTGGAACTCAATGCAAGACTAGGACACCAGGGAGGTGGGAGAAAACCAGTATAGTATACTAGATAACCACACAGGAAGACAAAATATGCCAGGACACAAAATATCATGGCATCGATAAAAAATCAATTAGCATTAAAATCATAATAGTACTGAACTACTGATATACCTCAACAAAGATATCAATCTGCGATCTCGGATAGAGCTGAGTGAGAATAGTAGCCTCAAATGTCTGTTTCATGTGCATCGTCATCTCGGTAGATTTACGGTCACCACGAGGCCTCTGCTTCCGCTCTCCTGTGCTGAAGGTAGCCATGCTAAACTGACAGTTGACATATGCGCGATCATGGAGTGCTTTGCTCCTACTGCCTCTAATCTGCAAATAATTGAATGCAGTTTATAACCTGCGATTGCTCGGATTCCACGCAATCTGTTATATAATGCCCAATACCATTGGTTAATGCTGTAAACTTTTCTATACACTGATTGTACCGTGTACACACTCGACACACTGAGTAGATAATATCATAACCCTGCACAAATCTTTTGATGAAAAGCTGCGCTTCGCCTTCAGGTCGGCGAGTGATTAACTCACAATTAAAATAAACAGAGTGGCTATATGCCCGGCAGCCGGCATATATCTGACGGCTGCCGGGCACGGTCTTCGATTTCCTAAATGCCCGGCAGTTTTTAATTTTCAGCGTTATCTCAAGTAAACAAGGGTTAGGGTTAGGGTTAGGAACTGCCTAGCTCTAATAACTATATAGTCGGTTTGCCGGCCCTATATCTCCTATATGTTGACCCTGCAATGTTAATTACTTTGAACTTTTTTCATGGAAATGTGTTCTATATAGTTAGGAGAGCTGATTTAGCTTGGTTGCTACCTAGTGGGCAACGTATGAGCTATATTCTTGGAATCAAGATGGCCGCCGCTCGTCCGATCTTGATTTGGTCAATTTACAATCTTGTGATCTCGATGCACCTAGGTGTCATGCAATACCTCTTTTTAGGGTTTTCGAGGCAGGGAGTCCCCAATTTTCTTTTTTTCGAAAGAAGTTTATTTTTTAGATAATGGGGTCAATGTCAAGGTTCAAAATGACGTGTGAACGGTCAAAAATAAGGACACTTTATGATAAATTCACTGATTCATACGATAGTAATATATAGGCTGACACTTACGACTTGACATTACAAGACAAATAGGGATGAAACACCCCACACCATGGCATGGAGTTCACCCAGCATGCGCTGCCGGCATCATCGAGACAGGAAACATTTGTGTGATGCCAGCTCCACGATCCCCGAGTCAAGAAAACGCAGGCATTCTCTCAGCAACTCATAAGGCCAAATCAGGCTATACAGTTGCAGCACTACACAAGGACTTCCAAAAGCTAAATCCCACCTCTGATTCCAAATAAGAAAGCTCCTGTCCGCAGAAAGAGTCAGGCAGCCTTTCAATCCGGCTGGCAGTTGAGTTGCAGTCCAGCAGGCGAGACGGCAGGCCCTGGCTGTCGCAAAAGTCATGAGAGTTTGACAAGCCTGTCGAGTGGGCGGGCTTCATCTCAGCACGACCGACTAGTGGCGGGCTCTGCCCATAAGCCCAAGACCACTGGTGGTGTTTGGCTGAGAATTGATCGATTCACCCACGCTGCCTCACCAGAGACACCGGTTCTGACTCGGCTCCTGTATCTCGAGAGGAACTCCCAAAACTTTCGGGATGGCAGTACACCCACCTCTCTGTTTGAAGTCTTCCCCAAACTTATATCAAAGACTTGCATTGCCTAGTCCCAATGGAAAGGACCCTCAGCCGGGCTTGGACCCCAATCCTTATAACTTCCACCGGGCAATTGAAATGCACACTCCCCTCAATGGAGTTTTCCTGGGCTGTTTATAAGGGGACACTTGTGAAAGGCATTCCTGGCGCCGTGGACGTTCTCCAATGAGCGCAGGTTTTGGTGGCATGACCAGCATCATCACCGAAGACCTGAACAAAGGCTTATCGGGCATGACGATCTCATCATCGCCGTGTTGCTGCAGAGTGTTTTCTACTCAAATTGTGCCCAAGACAATACAAGAGCTGGAGTGACTACCTGGAGACAGCCAGAAAAACCCCAACTGGGAAAGCTATTGGGTGGAACTTGTCCCTCATGCAACCGACACTCGCTGAGCGCTCATGTTTCCTGGCGTGGAGGAGGCGGCAATGAGTGACTTTCTCCCCTCAGCGCACACTGTCTCATAGGCAAATGCTGCCGATATTTCTTCGCAGCAGGTCAACAACAATTATGCCCCGCTACATGAGCTTGGTATGTGCGGACAGATTGGAGCACGCTTCCCAGCTTGCCCGGGAGGACCTACTGTCAGTGCGCACATGTCTGTCGCAGATTCTGAGGCGGGACCGCAGTTCAGCAGATCAGTTCGGCGAACAGACATGATATCAAGGCGAGGGAAGGGTCTTGGAGGTATGAAAGGGCAATAATCGACGAGCGCCGAGCAAGTGGCTGTTGTGGGTCAACAGTTTCAGTGTGTGTGCCCACCTCGACATCGCCATGGAAGATATGTACAGTGAAGCTGGGGATGAGGAGAAGCCACGTGGTCGAGTGGATAGAGAGGAGAAGAACAAGCACAAGGAGGAAGGAGAGGGAAGAAGAAGACTGGATGAGGTCGATCGGAGGAAGATCCGGAGCAGAGGCTGAGAAGTACAGCTCACCCCCTCAACGACGAGCAGCATCCAGGTCTCTATAACATCTGCAATGGCCAAGTGGCGCCCGACACAGTGAATGTTCAGGATGCATTGACTACGGAGTGAGCAAAGCAAGCGTTTTCGCGCTTCACTACGTAGTGACTTCCACAAAACCATAAAGAAAATGGTCAGTATCAATGGAGGCACTCAAGAGGCAGTCACTGTCAAGGGGAAGGCCATCTACGACATCGAGACACTGTTTAGTCGCTGTTGTCTTGGGGCAGCAGCGGAGCGTGGATCTATCCAACATCTTCCAGTTTGAACTGAGTCCAGTCCCAACATCCCTGATTGATGAGTATGGATTGACATTTCTGTCAAGACTCCACCTGCTCCAGACGTGGTGTTGGTTGACGCCGGTCAGCTGCTGTACCACGTTGTGTGGCCAAGTCGCTGGGACCGCAGGAGATCTGGGCTGCAAGCTTTGGTGCTCGACTGGCCCATACCCCCCTGGCTCAAAGAAAATAGTCCTGTTCGACAGGTATGACCAAGAGCTCCTAGCGCAAAGGAGCATGAGCAGATGAGAAGAGGAAGAGCCAAGGAAGTGCGGCTGACCCCAAACACACCCCTTGATGCCGACAGCTATTCTTCACAATGCCACGAACAAGAGCTGCTGCTCAACAACATCCTATGCGGCTTACTCTTCTTCTCACAAGCATTCCAGCTTGTCAACAAGCTGGACTGTGTCGTCACCCATGCTAGAGGCAGACATCACTCTCTGCAGCATACATGCTGAAGGCGGGCAGCAGAAGATGCCGAGACAATCGCGCATCCTCAGTGATGACACAGACTCTTCGTCCTCCTGGTGTACTGGCATCAAGGATTGCGGTGGCATTGCCAAGATTCAAATGGAAAAGTGAATGTGATGTCCTGGACATATCAACAAAACTGTTTGAGCGGTTAGGCCCCAGAAAGTGCCAGCCAGCTTCTGCGTGTCCATGCGCTGTCAGGCTGCGATACGGTGTCGTACCCCTTCGGAAAAGGAAAACAAGTCAGCACTCAAGCTCCTGGAGATTGATATACCAGGTCTGGATCAAGTGCTTGGAGAGCTTTGTGCGCGACCCATGCTCAACTCAAAGCGACAGCAGACAGCTTCTTCTTCCCTCTCTACGGACAGAAAAGTTGTACGACAATGAATGATGCACGTACTCGCCTCTACCGTAGCCATAGAAGCGCGCCACAACTGAAGAAACTGCCACCGACTGACGTCAACCTGCAGCTGCATGTGCTCCGAACTCACTTCAGATGCTACTGTGGATGGCAGCAAACCAACGTGACCACCTGAAGAAGCTCTACATATTACCAACTTTGGTTGGAGTATCAAAGGCTCCACCATCACACCCCGCCATCTCAACAGCGCCAGTTGCTCCCCAAGCGCTCCTGGATGTAGTGAGCTGCAGCTACAGCGCAGAGGGCAAGGCATGCAGCGGGAACGTTGCAGGCTGACAACCGTGCAGGCCTTTCGATGCACAGACTATTGCAAGTGCGAGGGAGGAGTCGCCTGTTGTAGTCAATTCACGAAAAATCAGATGGACACCGAAGACAATGAAGAGGAGCTAGGTGTAGATGACGACAATGACATGATGATGATGGCGGATTGAGGAGTAATGAGGATGAGGAGTCATAGAGGATTGTGACAACTACTGTTTATTGTGTACTGTTTAAGGCTGTTTGCTATTTTCTCGTTGAATTTACATTAAAGTGTCTTATTTTGACCGTTGACCTTTGTTTGACCTTAACCTTGACCCCATATCTAAAAATAACTCCAGAAATGGACTCCCTGCCCTCGAAAACCCCTAAAAGAGGTATTGCATGACACTCTAGGGCATCGAGATCACAAATTGTAAATTGACCAAAATCCAAGATCGCACGCGGCGCCATCTTGAATTCCAAGAAATGCTCAACGATGCACAGGTAGCAACCAAGCTAAATCAGCTCTCCTAACTATATAGAACACATTTCCATGAAAAAAGTTCAAAGTAATTAAACATTGCAGGGTCAACATTTGGCAACTGGACTAATAGCCCGCGTACAAGTTGCCGCTGGGTATAGACCAGCCATTACGAATGCTCGGGACCAACTTACTCCACTCTCCAGCCAGTCAGCGGGAACTATGTATTTCCGCACGTGGAGGGGTGGGCGTGTTCATCTTTCATGACAAAACTAATATTACAATCTTTTTTGATCGCTTAATTTGTTACTTGACAACAACAATGTTTTTGTCCACAACCATCCCAACCCGCCCACCCCTCCACGTGCGGAAATACATGGTTCCCGCTGACTGGCGCATCTGGCCTGCTGCAGCGCCGGCAAAAATGGCCGTTGGAAGTTCGCAAATCGAATGTTTGTTCACCAGAAATACCGCAAGTAAACCATTTCAAGATAGTTAGAGGTTAAATTTTAGTAGCTGATATAACTTAAAGGGCCGGACACACTAGGCGATTAAATCGGGCGACTAAATCGCCCGATTCTATCGCGCGAGTCGAGTGGACACACTAGGCGATTAAATCGCCGGTGAATAAGTCGTGCATGCATGTGCACGTAGACGTGCGTGCGTGCGCACGTACACCTGCGTGCATTCATGAGTGCGTGCGTGTGTATATAAACTTGCGTGCATGCGTGCGTGTGTATGTAAACGTGCATGCATGCATACATGTGTGTGTGCGTGTGCACGTATACGTGCGTGCATGTGTGCGTGTGCACCTACACGTGCGTGCATGCGTGTGTACGTACACGTGCGCACGTTCGTGCGTGCGCGCGTGCGTGTGCACTTACACATGCGTACATGCGTGCGCGTGCGTGCGTGCAAGCGTGCGTGTGAACGAACACGTGCGTGCCTGCGTGCGTGTGCGTGCGTGTGTGTGCATGTTCACCTGCGTGCGTGTGCGTGTGCACGTACACATGCGTGCGTGCGTGCATCGCTATTACATGACATGACATACTAAATATGAAACATCGCTATTACGTCAGTATCATTGAACAACTCTGATTGGCTGATGAATTGTACAATCGGGCGATTTTATCGCCGGCCCCAGACACACTAGGCGATTAAATCGGGCGACAAAATCGGGCGACAAAATCACCCGATAATATCAAAACATTTTGATCTATGCGATGAAATCGGGCGACTAAATCGGCGGCGATTGAGTGGACACACTAGGCGATTTCACGGCGATTTTGTCGCCCGATTTAATCGCCTAGTGTGTCCGGCCCTTAAGGCATATTCACTTCGGATAAGAGGCATTAATTGACTACCACAGACGTTTTATAGTCGCGAATTAGCGCGCAGTGCTCAATTTTAAGGTTTTTTTAGGGTTGTCCGGAGGACAACCAAGAGAGTAGCATATGGTTGTCCCTCAAGAGTTTTGGTTGTCCGGATATTATTTAAACATGTGCTGCATGCGCTCTGCTCACGTGATGCTCAGTGTTGTAAAGCAAAAAGCCTAATCATGTACATTTTGTACGTATTGCAGTGACAGCAGACGTGGCCATTCGCATTGTTTCACTCATTATTATATATGAAGAGAATAAAATATTGGTAATGTGGTAAATGATGCTGGGATCAATGACGTATAATAATAGTAATTAAAAGTTGCATGAAATTTATTTCATAACATTTACATTAAGTTAACTAACACTACTAACATTACTAACAATGTGTCAAGTCACAGATGAGTAAAAATTGAAAATTAACACGAAACATTGTGTTGTTACACACGTGATGTTATACTTTGTATCAAGCAAGCCAGACAATGCATCTAGACATGTACGTTTTCAGCGTATTGTGCAACCCTGGCTATATGTAAAATGAACGCACGCATTATGAATATAAAATTTTTATAGAGGTTGGACACCGAACAACCACGGAAGCAATTTGTAGTTGCCCGAGAGAAAATCCAGTCATCACGGACGACCGGACGACTGTTAAAATTGAGCCCTGGCGCGACTAAGTTGGTCCCGCGCATCCCTAATGGCTGGTTCTATCGCCCAGTGGCAACTGTACGAGGGCTATAGTTACTAGAGCTAGGAACTGCCGGGCATTTAGGAAATCGAAGACCGTGCCCGGCTGCCGGGCATATAGCCACAGCGTAAAATAAAACTGCCACCAGATAAAAATTGGATGCTTCACCAACGCTCAAGGGGTCGTTGTCATATCAGGTACTACAGATATGTAGCCAAGGTACATATATATGTATACACAAAGTGTACCACTCTTGTACTACAGAAGTGTACCCTAACCCTAACCCTAAAGTCTAAACATACCTCATATAAAAATATAAACATAATACTAAACCACCTAAAACTACCTCGGGTACATATCTGTAGTACCTGATACGACAACGACCCCATCTGCTTCACTAACGCTGAGAGGGTCTAGATGTCCCCCAGGGTACTGCCGGAACGTACCCTGGGTACGGTCCTCCCATACTCGTGACGCCAGGTGATAGTCTTAGTTACCCATTTCTATGGACTAAGTACAGAGCTAGTAATCGCCGGGGAGGGGGGAACACAGACCCCTCTCAAGCAGTAATATGGAGTAAATGAGAAAAAGCTATTGTTATAGTAAACAGCATGTACGAATGGTTGACTTTTCGTTTGCAAAGACTCTTGATTAAACAATGTTTCGTGTTATTACTCGTGGTGGAAATATGTAAAGATTCGTGGCGTAATCCAACTGTTAAGCTCCGCAGGGCGTTCCCAGCTATCCATTGTGAGATCGTACGCGCGAATAAAAAGAAATTCATAATATAAGTATAGATAAGAGACAGGCCAGCGAGTGGGGTCGTGTGTCCACTGATATTGTCTAAGTGAATGCTTGGCGTGCAACATCATGCACATTGAATTTAATGAAATTTTTGTATTGAATCCAGAAAAATGCATTAGCTTTGGAATGGTAACAATGCATTCTGAAGATCGTAGCCATCTGAAGCCGAAACTCTGAACTGAGAGTGAGTAGTACCTCTAAACGTGGCCGGTTATGCTCTGTTTTATGTTGTACGATTTCCGTTTCGTTTCAGCAATACGCAGCGCTGATGAAGATGCATGAGGTGAGGGCTAAGAAAATTCAATAGCCATAGGCTGTGCCCCGCCTTTGTTTGGGAAAACAAAAATTGTGTGAAGATGGTGCGGAAATCTGAGGGGTTTTTTCACGGATTTTTCGTGTTTCTGATGACGGTTTGACAGGTTTTTTTCAGGCTACGCCACAGACACGCAGGGTATAAAGAATGCCCTGTGAAAATTGATCGCAGATCGCTGTGCGGTTTGGCCGCCGCCTATCAGGCGGAAGAGGAGCCATAGATGACATTAAGAATACATACATACATACGAAAACTCTCAATAGGAATATTAGATAAGGCCAACAAGGCAGTGTTATAAACGACCGAAGCCGCGGTTTCCGGAGTCTGAAAGCTAAACAACCGGCTGCTCGTCTCTGATTGTCAAGTTGTTCCGAAGCATAACTAGGACAATATACAATAGGAACAATTTTAATAGCACAAAACATAAAGAAATATATTTAATATCCGAACACTAAACAAACGTTACAGAACAAATAAATAAAAAGCAAAGAAAATACACGAAAGCAGAGGAAATTAAAGAACAGCTTATCGGGTTTCGAGGACATGGTACCGTACTAACAACGAAGCGACAAGCTCTACCGTTGACCCATTCAAGACGAATGTCTTGAAAGTTCGGAATATAGACCCAAACCCTCCACCTAACCCTAACCCTACCCTAATTCTAAATAAAATAAAATTAGCCAAAAAATTAGTAGACAAAATAGCCAATCAGAGAGAGAGCGTCGGTTGTTAGTTTCGAGGGCTCCAGCACACACGGATCCGGTTGTTTAGACACTTCCATTATTATAATATTTAATATTTATATAAAGGTGCCAAACACATTGAGGAAAGAAGAAGTATAGGCGACCTTATAGTTATGATATAGACATTGAAATCGGATAGATACACCTCATATATGCTCGTTCACTTTGTGGCAAGCTCTGTTATTCTGATTGCCCAATCTCAGAGAGTTCAGATTTGGTTACCGCGAAAGCTGCGGATGCACGTGAAATTTCAAGTTGTGCAAAGATATTCGCAAGTTCTTGGGCACAGACAATGGCACTAGCGAGTCCTGTGCACTGTCCAGCACTAGACACAGTCCAGCTGCTGAGTTCCTGGCAGTCACACTCGTTTCACAGTGTTTATTATCTAGACTGAGAGAACTAAGACAGGAACTTGGTAGTTTGTGGGAGGTGTTAGTGAAGCTCCAATAGGGTCTTATGTCGGCGCACCCCCAGGGTACTGCAGGAACAGTACCTGGAGCAGTCCCGGGTATACCCAGAACGTACCCTGGTCCGACTCAATTTGACTATGGTTAGGGTTAGGGTTAGGGAGTAGCGTCAGGCGACTCCCTAGATCGCTGATAGTGAGAAGGCGAGGTACGGTCCGGCCTATTAGATAGTACCAGGGTACGTTCTTATAGCGA
>NW_014577293.1:363532-363761 GCF_000485595.1 Priapulus caudatus | reverse complement strand
ACCTACCTACTATATATATATACTACCTACTACTATATATATATATATATATACCTACCTACCTACTATATATATATATACCTAACCTACTATATATATATATATATATACCCTAACCCTATATCCAACGCCCCACGCGTACGTTCGCGGTCGACGCTGACCGCTCGATCGAGTCGCGCCAACTCGCAGTCGTCAGTGTAAACGCGCTGCACACAAAACGCGCTGCACA
>NW_014577293.1:354177-362445 GCF_000485595.1 Priapulus caudatus | reverse complement strand
TCTCTCTCTCTCTCTCTCTCTCTCTCTCTCTCTCTCTCTCTGTCTGTCTCTTTCTCTCTCTCTGTCTGTCTCTCTCTCTCTCTCTCTCTCTCTCTCCCTCTCTCTGCTCTCGCTCTCTCTTTCTTCCGTGTTCTCGCTTACTTCGGCGCAGGGCAGCGTTTAAAGATCACAGGAGAGCGCGAAACGTGCCGCCTGACCGTAAGTGAAGGTTGTTTCCGCGGTGCCTCGTCGGCCAGGACACGTCGTAATTGTAGTAGGACTAGCAATGCCCTGAGAAAAGTAGTCACACTTCAGTAGACGCCATTAGATACGTTGATATTAATTGCCGTATCTTTGAGTGTTGTCATAGAATACAACCCCTTGTTTTCGCAATAGCTGGAGTGTTGCCAAACTGGCAATCATCCAGTGTCCGTAGTGGACAAATTAATTAGCCAGTATTCAATGCTACCAGTCATTGTCATTAATTGGCGAATTAACCAGCTAGTATAGTATTTACTGTGGTCACTTCTTGTAATGTGTTGGCAAAATAACTAGCTGGTATTCACTGCTACCAGTCATTCTCATTATATTGACTACGTCACGAATTTTCTATGGTGATATTTGTAAAAAGGTTGTTGCCATTTTTTTACATTAAAAGTAAGTACTAACGGGACTAAATGTATCGTCAGATTCTTACCTGATAAGATTGTTTCTCAACTAGTTAAAAATCCAAAAAACCTGGACGATTTGATATTATTATCCTGACATTAATTGCTTGCTATGGGCTATATATGCGTCACGAGTGTATGTTTACATCGAACAATATAGAAATATAGGAAGTATAATGCAGCAATTTAACCATAAAAAGTAAACAGAATTACTTACATTTTGTGAAAAAGCGGAAATATTTTGTTTTGTTTTACTATTTACGGTGACGTAATCACTTTAATGCATGAGCAAATTATCCAGCTAGTATACACTGCGGTCTGTTTTTGTATCTGATGGGCAAATTAACCAGCCAGTATATTCACTGACTATTCACATTTATTTCTACCAGTCATTGTCATAAGCGGACAAATTAATCAGTCTGTATTCAATGTGATCAGTTATTGTCAATATTTGCCAAATCGATCAGTAAATTACGAACGATCAAAACATCATTAGGGTGCGAACTATTTTTTACGGGACGATAAAAACTATTCTGTTGTGTCAGTATAGCTCTTACACAACGCTCACACGCATATAGATTCTAATCTCTATTAGAAATCAAAAGTGGATTTTGCCAATTAATTACAGCTACATTCGCATTATCTCACTTTTGGTGTAAACTGATAGCGTTCTGCGTTACTGACTGTATTAATCCAAATGTGTACGTGCACGCGTATGTATATGCGCAGACATTAACATTCCGCCATGACTTCTAAACGAAAAACCCGTTGTTTGGTAGAAAAATAAGCTTTATTGTACGTGCAATTTTACAAAAAGGTGAAACATAATATGTACATAAATAATAACTCGTTGGCAAATGTCAACCGGAGATTCACATAGGACGTTATATACTCTAGATACTTACAAACTTAAATAGATACATAGTCTTCTCGAATTTTACTATTATTACTATATCAATAATTCCTAATAATCAATAAATAATGAGTTAACTCGTTAACTTGTACTTTTAAATATAAACGCCAATCATTTATATTGACACTTCAGTCTTTGACTAATGACATAGAATAACATGGAATTGCGTCTATAAACTGAGGATTTTCTGAGTGATGTAGCTGTTACATGACACCTCCGCATTTTCACCGTACCTGCGTGCACCGGCGAATCTAAGAATATATCCTTCTTACAATACATAGTTCTTCTCGAAGTGTCATCACCTCGCCGGCCATTTCCCGATATATGAGGAACCCCGCGGGTGCATGCGGCATGCAGCTTGCGGCTTTAGTAGGCCTTAGTGAGACGGCCTGCGCATGCACAGTGCTCTGCGATGCTACGTTTAACTTGACTAGATGACACAACACGCAAACACGCAAACACGCAAACACGCAACGCCGCCAATGCGGTAACGTGTGTCTGACTGTGCGAGTACACCGACAGGCATACGTGTTCCACACCGCGCGTGTACTTTACCATCCACACAGTGCGCGGCACGCGTGTACCGCCCATCCCACCATGCAGCGCGCGCGTGTACCGCCATTCCCACCAGTGCCGTGCACGCGTGTACCACCATCCACCACAGTGCGGCACGGTGTTACCACGCATCCCACCACAGTGCGCGCACGCGTGTACCGCCATCCCACCATGCAGCGCGCGCGTGTACCGCCATCCCACCACAGTGCGCGCACGCGTGTACCGCCATCCCACCATGCAGCGCGCGCGTGTACCGCCATCCCACCACAGTGCGCGCACGCGTGTACCACCATCCCACCACAGTGCGCGCACGCGTGTACCGCCATCCCACCACAGCGCGCGCCGACAACGTCACCGGTCTATTTAACATATTCCTACCTTCTCGAACCTCTTCTTACCATCTACTGCGGGCAGGTATACACTTCTTTGAGATTCTATACAGACAGTTGTCTGCTGCAACATTTACTCCCCCCCCCATATGTTCACGTCCGGACAGACTGTGCGATATTCTCATTTCATAAAAGAATTGGTGAAAAACACAAAATATTCTTACAACATTCTAACATCTTGCACCTACGTGTATCGGAAGCAGGTGAATCGTACATTATGGAATAATCCAAAGCATTCACCATCACACATAGAGATCAGCATAGCGTGACACAAATATTGCACATATCGCTATTCCAAGTGGCTCCATCTTGAACTCACCATCACTCGCATTGTCACCGTTCTCTGATGACGTCATCATTATCACAGCCATTAGTGCAGCAAATGCCACAGAGTTCTATCGACCAAGCTTGCATTAATAATAAATATATAATAAAAATAAATAAACACAACCCCTACATAGGTATAACATTCTTACAACAATAACTTATAGACATATATGTATATATATATATAGGAATGCTACTATCTTACTATATATCCGTAGTTTATATCGCTCCTGATATGTTGAGAAACACGCACGAACTGTCTTTACGCAATAATAAAAATAATCTCATACAAAGTCTGACTTAGTCTATAAAAGGAATAATTTATAAGAACCGACAATGCGACACAAAGGCACATCACATGTATAGAATACCATTGTGGTAACGACGCTGCGGCCCCGTACAATTTGTGAGATGCTATGATATATACCAGCTGAGATCCATGTTGATTTGTTACATAAAATACATCCGGCACGATCCACTTTATATAATAGCGAACGCCCGCGTCGGTCTACATGTACACCTAAAGTGCAAGTCAGATTTAACCGGTATAAATACGAGGTGTATCGGTGAGAAGCAAATAGTTAAAGTACTTCTGATAGTGGGAATGTAAGTGCAAGGTCCCCTAGATGCATTCGGCAAACCTCGGACGAATCCGCGACCTCTATTTCGTTCATTAGACGATTGGTTGCGGAAATGGCCGAGCTGTGCCGAGTGCTCTATGTGCGGTCGCTGACCCGCAACAGTTATCTTACTAGCCAATCGTGCGATCTTGGCGCTTTTTAAATGCGAGTACGCACGAGCTTGTCAACGAGAGCTGTGACATGGCTTCCCGACTGTGCTTCCTTGTCGAATTTTTGCGAATTAAATTGTTACGTGAATCATTCGTCGTGGGTTCGAGTTCTAGTTTTTCGTCTGTCTTATCCAGTGATAAAACTCACAGCGTGTTCTTCTGAATGTTCCAGACATCCTCGTGCCTAGTGTTTCGTCGGGAAACCGAGCTTAAATCCGAATGGGATCGCCTTAGTCGTCCGCAACATTTGCCATAGGGAGTTACACCCCGGCATCCCGGCACGGCCTGGAACGCCGAGACGTTTCACGCATTACTGTCATTTTATCGGGTGCAGTCTGATGTGCCGGATGTGGGTGCTGCTGCCGGATGTCGTTGCTGCGACAGAAACACGCCGTCATCGTTTCTGTATTACCGATAGCGTTTGCGCAGCGACGCCCGTTTCTGCGGCGATTCCCACGTCTGCGGTAAACACACGAGCGTCCATAGCAACGCCTCGTCGGCACTCGTCTGTTCCGCTCGCGGGACTCGACTGCAGTTGATGGCCGGCGCTCGCTTCGGCAGGAATCGTGTCGCGTGCTGCCCTAATGCCGTCTTCGGACCCGGTTTCGGATGGCCTCGCTTGTTCAGCCCCACGTACCAGCGGTGGGCCAAATATTCCGCAGAGCGGTAGTAGGTGTGCCCGTTGATATACTCCTCGTAGAAGAACGCCTCGGGATGATTGGCCTCTTGCTGCAATGCGTAAAGGGGGGAGAGGATAAGTTCAAGCGCGATATAATTAGAAGAGCACAACAGTGCGACAATAGACGCGACATAGTGTGTGACAAGTGCGACAATAGAGCGCGACATAGTGTGACAAGTGCGACAATAGAGCGCGGATGTCGGATCGCTGGACTGGAGACCCAGAGAGAAATCCCACCGTATAACGTTCACGTTGTAGTGTGCGGCGGTTCTAGTATTGTAGCGCGGTATTGTCGGGTGACCACACTCAAACTCATCTAATACTCCCGCACAGATTTGCGAAAATTTGATCCTATATCAAACTAGTCCCGGCCAGCCGCGCGCTAAATCGTAGCGTACAGCACTGTGTGGCTCTGCCTCATAGACTGTCTATGTTCGCACCGCTGTATAATTAATTTCCATTCATGCAATTATTATGTATAATGTATAATGTAGAATAGGTAATAGTAGCATTGGCATATTTCGAAGCCTGTGAGTTGATGCGCTCATATATTGTATCCGGTTACCGTGAATCCGGTTGGAATTTTGCTGCTGATTCTCACCAGAACTGCCGATAACTTTTCTAGGACTGCCCCCAAAACCAACGAAAGCATTCGGGAGAATGCAACAGCAACGCGGAACAGGAAAGCAGAAAAAGAATGACTTCTAGTTTCTGTGCGGGAAAAGAAAAACAGGGGAAGGGTTGTATCTAATATCTGCATTACGACGGGAGGTTAAGGAAGGAAGCAGGGGAGGAGGAGCTGGAGATTGAGCAGCATCTGTGGCGTGGTTCATGCAGTCACGGGAAGCAGGGGGGAGGAGCTGGAGATTTGGCCGCATCTGTGGCGTGGTTCATGCAGTCACGTACCTGTGCACGGAGCTCTCCATCGCTGTTCATCGCCAGGAACATGTTTGATGCGACGCCCTTTATTCTCACGACTCCGATCTTAGCCGAAGTTATCTCGAGCAGAGCTGAAACAAAAAAGAAGAGGCGCGTGTGAGTGTCTGCAGCAGTAAGAGAAAGAAATAGATAGAGAGGGCGAGAGAAGGAGAAAATGAGAAAATGAGAGAGAGATAGAGAGAGAGAGAGAGAGAGAGAGAGAGGGAGTGAAGGAGAGAAGGAGAGAGCGGGAGAGAGAGAGGGAGAGAGAGAGAGGGGGGAGAAAGAGAGAGAAGGAGAGAAGGAGAGAGCGAGAGAGAGAGAGAGAGAGAGAGAGAGAGAGAGAGATCTTTGTTCGTAGCAGGTCACCCCCTGCATGATATCACGAACACTTGTGGGAGGAGACCTTTCCCCCCCAGACTAAACTAGAACCTTTTGGAACCTGCATTGTTTTCGGCGGTTCTTGATATGGTACCTCGATCGCAGTGGGTCACCCCGCAAATCCTCTAGTCTTGGCATTAGCAGCGGAGTCCTATTGCAACCGAGGGGCATACGTAGGGCTCCTGCTGACGTTTTCCCACCGAAACATAAGCTCGTTTTTATCCCGGTAAACCCGCTACGAGGCGACTATCTGTCTGCTGGTGAGAATCGGAGAGGTCGATGACCTCATCCAAAGACATTTGCGCGTGCGCAGAAGCGAACACTCTACGCGTAATGGCTCTATACTCATGAGGGATGTGTATTTAAAGCTTCCTTCCGTTTTGCGAGCGGTCGAAGCTTAATTGACACGTATAGCGGCACATCGCTGCAACTCCGAGAAAGGTGCGGATAGAAGCGTGTGCGATCGAACGAGTTCGCGACACCCCTGGATTGAATAATACCGCTCGCGGATCCTGCCGCGTTCGTCCTGCATGATTATCGCTGAATGCGGCGGCAGCTTTTTACGCGACAACATCACGGAAGCCATGAAATGAAAGCCATGAATACACTCGCCCCCGCCACACACACACACGCGCGGCGCTCGTAAAATTGAAACGACAAAGGCATTGCTTCTCGGTGCTTTGAGTTTAACGCCGCCGCGGTTACTGATTGTCATCACCGGTTGCCTTTTAACCATTTCTCAGAATCGAGCCCGTTTCGGAGAAAAACGCTGAAATAACTATAAATTTTGCACAGGGGAGAGATAGTGACCCGCTAGAGGGCGCGTTAAATGCTAACAAAAACGGCTCTGATTGGCTAATTTTGTCTTTTATTTATTTTATTGTTTATTATTTTTGGATAATTTTGTCTTTTATTTATTTTATTGTTTATTATTTTTGAATAATTTTGTTTTATTTAAGAATTAGGGATAGGGTTAGGGTTAGGGTTAGGGTTAGGGTCAGGATTAGGGTTAGGGTTAACTGATTTCTATATCCACAACTTATTTCTATATTCACTATCTCTCCCCTGAGACCTACTAAAAAACTATATCTTCCTTCGTCAAATCCTCGCTTTACTACGTGAGTTGCCTGTAGTCGCGATTGAAGCAGCAGAGCAACGCATCTTGGTGCCGCGCATGCGCCGTTACGGTAGCGTAACACGTACAACTAGCGTTCGATCGATGCTTTACTTCTTCTTTTCTACACTCGACCTAGCCACTGCAGCACACAGGACCTGGCACGATGTCTTCTTCTCTTCTTCTTCTTCTTCTTCTTCTTCTTCTCGGGTCACTACACTACACTCGACCTAGCGACTGCAGCGCACAGGACCTGGCACGATGTCTTCTTCTTCTTCTTCTTCTTCTTCTTCTTCATATTTTTTTCTTTTTCTTTTTCTTCTTTGTTTTCTTCTTCTTCTTCTTCTTCTTCTTCTTCTCCTTCTTCTTCTTCTTCTTCTTCATATTTTTCTTCTTGTCTTCTTCTTGTCTTCTTTCTTCTTCTTCTTCTTCTTCTCTTCTTCTTCTTCTTTCTTTCTTCTTCTTCTTCTTCTCTTTTTCTTCTTCTTTTTCTCGGGTCACTACACTACACTTGACCTAGCCACTGCAGCACACAGGTCCTAGCACTGTGGTTGAAAGCCTCAACGTCTCCAGGTCTACAGGGCTCTGGTAATAGGGGGGCATCAAATAGGATGTGACGATCAAAGCGCAGACGATCGTGGACCGGTTCACATCTGTTGCTGAATCGTTTGACATTCATCAATCGACATGTTACATGTGCTGCCACTATGATGACGTCACATCCCGATATGAGATTTCCCGGAAAATTTTGATGGTAAGTTACATTTCTTGGATTAAAACAAGATAAATATGAATCATAGTTTTCAAACGAAGTCCAATGAACTTAGATATTTTATTCGACGTGTACGGTGGTTCGCGGGGGAGGCTGGTGGTATCCGGTGACTCGAATAAGCGGCGTCTACTCTATGCTAAAACCCGGGTTTACCGCATCTACACTGTTGCTAAAACGCGGGTTTTAGAGTGTGGGTTTGTAAAAAACGCGGTTTTACAGACCCGGCAATATTGCGTAGTGTAGTCAGAACATGACAGAAAACCTGCGTTTAGCTGCACGCCAGACGCGCTACAGGTGGCGCAACCATACAGGGATATGCTTGATACAACCGAAATACTAAAACCGCGCATTCACAGGAAGGTGGTTTTTGACAGTGTAGACGCTGCACCACCGAAAACGCGCGTTTTACTAAAACGCGGTTTTAAAAACCCGGGTTTTAGTCTATAGTGTAGCGCCGCTTTATTATATATTATATATTTTTGTTATTTAAATTTAATTATTATTTTTTAGTCTATTATATTATATCTCTTTGTATTTTTATACCGTTTTTATACTTTATATTATAATTTATTCTAGTTATATTTCTCTTATTAGTAGTACTTTCACGCGCCGACACACGCCTGTGTTTGCTAAGCGATGCGAGTCGTTGTCAAGCCCGCAAAGCGTTTCTCGAAATTCCTGATGGAGTCCCGTATTGTTATGTTGACTATTCAATGGTTATTTTTTTCTTTTGACTCCTTCTTTCTCTCTCTCCACAACCTCCTCTCTCTTTCTCTCTTCATC
>NW_014577293.1:351080-354152 GCF_000485595.1 Priapulus caudatus | reverse complement strand
CTACAATACACTTGACCTAAGCCACTGCAGCACACAGGTCCTAGCACTGTGGTTGAAAGCCTCAACGTCTCCAGGTCTAAGGCTCTGCGTAATAGGGGCGCTCAAATAGGATGTGACGATCAAGCCGCAGACGATCGTGGACCGGTTCACATCTTGTTGCTGAATCGTTTGACATTCATCAATCGACTGTTACATGTGCTGCCACTATGATGACGTCACATCCCGATGAAGATTTCCCGAAAATTTGATGGTAAGTTAATTTCTTGGATTAAACAAGAATAAATATGAATCATAGTTTCAACGAAGTCCAATGAACTTAGATATTTTATTCGACATGTACGTGGTTCGCGGGGGAGGCTGGTGGTATTCGGTGACTCGGAATAAGCGGCGTCTACTCTATGCTAAAACCCGGTTTACCGCATCTACACTGTTGCTAAACGCGGGTTTTAGATGGTGGGTTTTGTAAAAACGCGGGTTTTACAGACCCGGCAATATTTCCGTAGTGTAGTCAGAAACATGACAGAAACCTGCGTTTAGCTGCACGCAGACGCGGCTTACAGGTGGCGCAACCATACCGGGGATATGCTTGAATACAACCGAAATACTTAAAACCCGCATTCACGGAAGGTGGGTTTTTGACAGTGTAGGACGCTGCACACCCGAAAACGCGCGTTTTACTAAAACGCGGGTTTTAAAAACCGGGTTTTAGTCTATAATGTAGACGCCGCTATAGTAGTACTCTCACGCCGCACACACGCCTGTGTTTGCTAGAGTCGATGCGAGTCGTTGTCAAGGCGCGCAAAGCGTTTCTCGGAAATTCCTGACGAGCCCAGTATTGTTACGTTGACTATTCAATGGTTTTTTTTCTTTTGACTCCTCTCTTTCTCTCGCTCTCTCTCTCTCTCTCTCTCTCTTCTCTTTCTTCGATTTCTATCTATCGATCGATCGATCTATCTATTTATCTATCTATCTAATTATCTATTAATCTATCTATCTATCTTTCTATCTAACTAACTATCTATTTATATCTATTTGTCTACTCTACTCTTCTCTCTGCTCTCACTACGTAGCGACATCGTGGGGGGGAGGAATTCTCTATTATCTCGTATCTGCTTAATATCAAATCTAATACCAAACTATTGGAGGGATATTTTGCAATCGCATGCGTAATACTAAAGCGTATAAATTCTCTGTTTGATGCCATTGAAAAATGTCCTGTAACACATACGCGTGGAGTGGTCTTTGCTATGGCATACGACACTAAAACATAACGAGAGACCTAAGATAGAGAATAGGCCTAGACATAGAGAAATCTAAATCCAACATAATAAAAGATGCGTTCATCCATGCGCTTGTCTCTGTATAATGAGGTCACGGGCCGCCTACATCACTATGAGAGGAGAGGAGAGGAGAGGAGAGAAGAGGGAGGAGGAGAGGAGAGGAGAGGAGGGAGAGTAGAGGAGAGGAGAGGAGAGAGAGAGAGAGAGAGGAGGAGAGGGAGGAAGAGGAGAGGAGAGTGAGGGAGAGGGAGGAGAGGAGAGGAGGAGGAGGAGAGGGGAGGGAGAGGAGGAGAGAGAGGAGCGGAAAGGAGGAGGAGACGAAGAGGGGGGGACGAGAGAGGGGAGGGACGAGAGGAGGAGAGGAGAGGAGAGGAGAGGAGGAGGAGAGGAGAGAGGCAGAGAGAGGAGAGGAGGGAGGAGAGGAGAGGAGGGGAGGAGAAGGAGAGGAGAGGAGAGGGAAAGAGAGGAGGAGAGGAGAGGAGAGGAGAGAAGAGAGGAGGCAGAAGGAAGAGGAGAGAGGAGAGGAGAGGCGAGGGAAGAGGAGAGGAGAGGAGAGGAGAGAGGCAGAGGAAGAGAGGGAGGAGAGCGAGAGGAAGGAGAGGAGAGGAGAGAGAGGAGAGGGATGAGAGGGATGAGGAGAGGAGAGGAGAGGAACGACGGGAGAGGGAGAGGCGAGGAGAGCGAGAGAGAGAGGAGAGAAGAGAGGGAGAAGGACGAGAGACGGAGTGAGAGGCAGAGCGAGAGGAAGGAGGAGAGCGAAGAGGACGAGGAGAGGAGAGGAAGAGAGAGAGGAGAGGAGAGGAGAGAAGAGGAGAGGAGAGGAGAGGAGAGGAGAGAACGTGCGTGGGTGCGTCTGAGTGCGCGTGTTCGTTTGCAATATATCGCCGACGCATGAAACGCTAAATGCAATGACACTGCGAGAATTCAGCGCTGCTCAACGCGTCAAGTTAGACATGCGTTGACGCAGCCTTACCGGGATATCACCTGTGAGTGCATGAGCGCGTTGTTTAATAGATGCATACTACGCCCTATAACCTACCTCTAGGATTTCTGTGTCTCAATGTGCCGCCGACGTTTCCGTCGGGGTAGATCGCAAGGCTGTAGCCGGTCTCGCAGTAAAGTTGCTTTAATTGACTGCTGCCTCCCCATGTGTGCGACGACAGTGGGTGCAGTGATCGTGCCCTGTGGGAAGAAAAGAAAGCGTTATACAATGGCGTGGTTAGCGTAGCTGAAAAGTAGAGTCGTTCTGTATATATTTCCCCCATCCATATTCAATGAGCTATTAGAAGATCCCAGCGATACATAGGTATGTCAACCTCCACGGAGCAGTCTATATAACGACAGCAAGCATGCATCGTGTGCCTCAGCGGCCTGTCAAGCGGGGGAACTCCCTCGCAAGGCTTCACGGCGGAGTTTACACGCGCGCGTGCATGCGTGCGTGCAGACATTGATCCGCGTATGTGCTTGCCAACGCGGCATCGGCGACCGTAAACACATCATAACAGTCCGACGGTGAGAAAGTCAATAGTCGTGTGCGGTTCGTTCTTCGAACCGTCGCAACGAGCTGTCAGCGCGACACATACACGACACATACACGACACATACACGACACATACACGACACACGTTCCGACGCTCTGCCGGGTATCGGACATACGCGACAGTGTCGTGTAGAGCCGTACGACAAGCTTTTACCGCACTTCACTACTTATAGATAGATAGATAGATAGATAGATAGATAGATAGATAGATAGATAGATAGATAGATAGATAGATAGATAGATAGATAGATA
>NW_014577293.1:342938-350773 GCF_000485595.1 Priapulus caudatus | reverse complement strand
ACACGACACACACACACACACACACACACACACACACACACACACACACACACACTCGCGCACACCCACACACGCACACGCGCAGGCACACATACACACGCACACACGCGCGCACTCGCGCACACCCACATGCGCACACGCGCACGCATACGTACACGCTAACGCATGCGAGCACACACGCACAAACGCACGCACACAGGCGCGCACACGCGCACACTCGCGTACACCAAAACACACACGCGTGCGCACGCACCCAAACACACACACACTTACACGTGCATGCGCACACTCGCGCACACCCATACACGCACACGCGTACGCACACACGCGCGCGCACACGTATACGTACACGCTAACGCATACACACACACTCGCATACAGGCGCACAAACACGTATACCCACACACACACGCGCGCGCGCGCACGCAAGCGCGCACACACACACACATACACACAGGCGCACACAAACGGTACACCCACACACACACACGCATGCACACACACACGCACACGTACGCGCACACGCATGCACACACACGCGCACACACGCACACACACACACGCACACACGCACACGCACACACACACGCACACGTGCACGCATGCACACACGCGCGCGCACACGCCCGTAACCTGCTAGCACATCAATGCCGCCTCGTATCTATCCTTGACTCACATCGTGGCCGGCCGCCTACTCGGCACGTACACCGTACATACGGCACCGACTGAGGAGGAGGAAGAGCACACGGAGGTAAAAAGCCGACACGAATATAGACGTTTACAGAACGCGACGACAACTCGCTAAGAGTGGCGGCAGCGACGCTTGTTTTTTTTTCTCTTTTTCGCGTAGACAAATGGGCATCATGTCTTCCTGTTCTTTGAGAGAACGTGTAAACGGGGACGCGGATATGGCTATTCAACAGGGTGCGTGTCTCGTGTGAACGTTAGCATAATAGCGGTTTTTATTATGCGGGTGGGTATTTGGGAGAAGGGATAACGTTACTGGCACTGGGTCCGCAAGTGCGGAATAGGGGAATCACTCGCAGAATTTGCTCGTAAACTGAATTATCTGAATCATCTTCCATGAATTATGTGCCACGCAGAGAGATGCAGACCACGCAAAGTTAGCACCCTGTACGTAATTCCCGCGGCACGGCGGTCCGTCCTGGTAGAGACGCGGATAATAATTAATGATTAATAATTAATTAATAATAATAATTAATAGGATAACTAATTAGTTGGCGATAGCAAGATACCAACCGCTTTTTATCCTCACGGAGAAATCACAAATTACGTGATTAATGAAGAGAGAGCGAGAGAAACGCAAGAAGATACCAAGAGAAACCGAGAAGAAGAGAAAGAGAGATGGTAAAGATAACGAGACATAAAGACAGAGATATCGCGAATATATTTCTAGACTGATAGAGGCCCGAGAGATATGGGAGCAAGAGAGAGACAGAGACAGAGACTGAAAAAGAGAGACAGAGACAGAGACTGAGAGAGAGAGAGAGAAACACACAGAGAGACAGAGAGATAAAACGGCAGGAGCTAGTGGAAAGGGGAGAGGGAATAAGAAAGAAGGTGGATCAATGAAAGAGATAGATAAAACAAGTGTTGGTGTGTGTGCGTTTCGAGGGTATACGTGCGTGCGTGCGTGCGTGCGTGCGTGCGTGCGTGTTTGCGTGCGTGCGTGCGTGCGTGTGTGTGTGTGTGTGTGTGTGTGTGTGTGTGTGTGTGTGTGTGTGTGTGTGTGTGTGTGTTGTGGTGTTGTGTGCGTGTGGTGTGTGTGTGTGAGAAGAGAGAGAGAGAAAGTTAGTAGCTAGTGAGCGAACGAAAGAAGGGGAGAAAGTAAAATAAAAAGAGAAAGTGAAAGAAAGTGAGTGTAAGAGAGAGAGAGTGTGTGTGCGCGTGCGCGTGCGTGGGTGTGTGTGTATGTGTGTGGGGGTGTGTGTGTGTGAGAGAGAGGGAGAGAGAGAGAGCGCGCGAGAAGAGAGATATCAAGGAGAGGCTTTGCCTTTAATGGTCACGCCAGGCGATTCGTCCAAAAGTTCCCAGAGTATAGCGCATCGCGTCATCTAGGCATGACGGTTGTTGCACAACCTCATGGCATGTTAGTTCAATATCTGCGCGGTCCACGCTAAGAGCTGTCAAACACCCACTAAACAAACACATGTTGCTTTGCGCCCTGCATTCCCTCTATACACACCCTCTATACATTTCCTACTATACACACATGGATTACGCACGACGCGCAAACGTCGGATTGCACAGAAAACTATACTGTGTCAGTAAATGACGTGAGACATATTGCGTGAAAATACTGAGACGTTGGCATCCCCCTTTTATGATAACAGTCGTTCGTACTCGTCTTTCCCAGTACAGAAGCAAATCAAGAATTCTGTCTGTGTGTCTGTGGGTCCGTCAGTAGTCGTCCGTCAGTTTTTGAATTCGAGTAAAATACTATGGAATCACGTGCTAATGTTTATAATATTCTTATAGCAATATCAGTGCAATAGCAATAGCAATAGCAATATCTAGTAAAATACGTTATAGTCATGATCTAAAATAAAGTTATTAGTATTACATGGTGTTAATATATCTTGTAGACTGCGATCTTCTCCTTCTTCTTCTTCTTCTTCTTCTTCTTCTTCTTCTTCTTCTTCTTCTTCTTCTTCTTCTCCTTCTTCTTTTTATTCTTCTTCTTCTCCTCCTCTTTCTTTTTTTCTTTCTTCTGCTGCTGCTTCTTCTTCTTCTTCTTCTTCTTCTTCTTCTTCTTCTTCTTCTTCTTCTCCTCCTTCTTCTTTTTCTTCTGCTTTGCTTCTTCATCTTCTTCTTCTGCTTCTCCTTCTTCCTCTTGCTCTTCTTTTTTTTCGGCTTGCGGGTGAAGAGCTAAGACAATAACGTTTGTAATAACCTTGCAAAACTTTGACACGACAGAGAAGCCGAATGGTCTTAGTAACTCAGTGAGCCAAGCTGCCAGGGGCCAAAACTCCCGGTAGATGGAGCCACTCCGGACAGGTCAAAAGATAGAAAATAGACAAAAAAAATTCAAACCTTCGGTTCACCAGATAGTTTTCCTAACTACTTCTTGGAAACGTAGTCTTGGGAAAGGAGACACTTCATAACGCGTGTGGAGTAGTGTGAATTGAAGAGCAACTCCCCAGAGTAGCTTGCGATGGAGAGAGATTGCGTACGGCCTATACTAACGTAGGAGCGATCCATCTAGGTTAGGGACGTTAAGCTCATTTCGAGGTTCATCAATATTCAAGAGCAAGAACGACAAGCACGACTGTTATTACGCGTTTTTGGACTCGAGTTCAGATTCCATCTCGGCTATAACGAGATGGCATCTATCTACACTTGTTTTGCTAACAAGACCGCTTCAGGTTTTCTACGGCGAGTTATTTATATTTTCGGAACGAAACCGGGCAACGGGACAAGAAGTCAGACACTAAAAAACACACTTGTTTTTAGGATGGTTAACGTGGCACACACACACACACACGGGCGCCATGGCTACAGATATACAAACGTGAGTTCTGGCACGTAGAGCGCGCGCGTGTCTGAAGCGTTCCTCCAGCTTTTTGCTCGGTGTCTCGTAACAAGTCATGCGCACCCCAGCCGGCGATATCCGGAGGTGTGCCGCCAGCAGCCAATCAGCGTGTGGTATGGCTAGCACTCCTCCAGCCGCTCTGTGCACCCTCGTGCGGCGACCGCGTCACTCCGTAGCATTTAAGATTGCTCGAGGCAGATTCCGTAAATAACTCTAAGATAGTTGAACGATAGTCGGTTAAAAAGGAGAGTGCGATAGATGACTGGGTGGGTGGGTACACACGCGATGTATGGCCGCAACATGTCAGCTCACACGTATTTATAAACACATCTCGCTCCGTCGCGTGTGTATATATGCATCGCACATTCTTTGCACTGTTCGTCAAGAACGAATGGCATTTGTGGGAGCAGTTGAACTTATAATAAATAATAGCGCTTAAAAATACTAATATTGTAGAGTTTTGTTTAGAAACTTCGTCCCGAAAACTCTTGTTTGTGTAATCGGTATATGAGGCAAGTAGACGATGACGATACATAAGAAGCAACCGCGGATTAGCCTGATCTCACTCGTTTCTTATGTTGTGGCTAGCCATACGTGGGAGTTATGACGTGGTAGACAGACATTTAGGACGGCAATCCATGGTATAATTTATCGGTGCGGACGCGCCCTGCTGGGCTGAGCCTACGTGCCGCCTTGCACAGCTGTGCGCAGCGTATTTTTAGTAGGAAAGGTTTGACATTGTTTGTTTGTTTGTGTGTGTGTGTCGTTTGTTTGTGTATGTATGTGTGTATGTATGTGTGTATGTGTGTGTGTATATGTGTATGTTTATGTATATGCCGCCGCCGCCGCCGCCGCACGCGTGTACAACACTCTCACAAACACAACATCTAGGTATGTAGTGTATCTACTTACTTACTCAGCAACAATTGCTGCAGCAGAACGAGTAGCACGAACAACACTTCCATTTGAATAAGTTTCACGTTCAGGTGTGTGTGCAGCGCACTTGTATTTCTTCCACCTCTCCAGAGAGTCACCTGTTCACTGTTACGCACACGTGTTGCTGATAGTTGCTTTGATGATCGTGCAGCGGTGCTTATGCCGCTAGTTCTTATAGTCCGCATGCGTACGAGCGTCGCTGCGCGTGGATGCGCTTGCTCGCTGCCTCCCACCCGTGCCTCGCTGCCTCCCCCACGCATGCGTCAACCTACCATTCGCCGTGCCCCTCTCATCCTTGCTCCTCCTCTGTCTCTCTCTCTCACTCTCTCTCTCGTGTCGGTGTCGCAACGAGTGTATCCGGAGAGAGGTGAACGATTGCGACACAAATAAATAAATATAAGAGGGGGAGAGAGGTCGAATTTTTTAATTGCATAAGCGACCGCATTACGGCATTGCGTAATCTAGCGCAGACGGCACGTGATGCCTACGTCATCGCGGCAGTTGCGTCAATTCACTGGCTGGCGTTCTCTGCTGCCGGCGTTCGAATCTCTGGCGTTTTAAAGTTCACGATCGCATGATAGGACACTTACGATCTTACGCAGGCGCCTGGCAGACGGGATGAAAGAGGTGATGAGGGGGGAACGCGTAAACGCGGTGTGGGATCAGAGAAGCCGACTGCGCGCTAGCCACCCGGGGTCAGGCACGGATTGTTTGTTTTCGCGTGCGCGATGAAATCGCAATTAAATCGGCAGTGATGCTGCAGTTACGGACATGTGCGCACCCACGTCTGCGAGAGATCCTGCCGCGCATGGCACGGCGAGGATATGTCGGGTCGGGATTGACGCGGTCGCTCGAGCGAGACTCTATAATGCATGCCCTTCCAGGAATTTCCCGCGACGGCACGTAGACCTGGCAGCCGTAACTGAATCGATTGTCTCCGTCACTCGTTACGGTTGTCGTTACTGCCTCGATACTACTCCATATATGGATGAGAGCGGCGAACCAGGTGGGCGGCCGCTTTTCGACGCTAGCGGCGACGTTTGATCGGCGGGTTTTAGCTGGAGCCGACCGACGCGTGACGTCCTGCTCGTGTCACCTGTAACCTGTCACCTGTAACCTGTCACCTGTAACCTGCAACCTCTCACCTCTGACCTGTAACCTGTTACCTGTCACCTCTCTCCTGTCACATGTAACCTGTCACCTATCACATATAACCTGTCACATGTAACCTGTAACCTGTCACCTGTCACCTGCAACCTGTAACCTCACCTGTAATTCCCTGGGTTAATTTATATTTGCCAGCACTAAAACTTGTTATAGAGGAGACTAATGTACGTGTAGTCTATTCCAACTATGTCCGGATGAATGCTAAGCTAAAATAACAGCAGAGAACACAGAAAAGAACTTGCTAAGCATCTATATAAGTTTACTGATGCAGTGCATGAGAGTTTGCACGGGGACTCGGTCAATGTCGTGAAACACTTGGACTTCCGTTTGATGTCTTCGTCGTCTGCCGTTCTTTGGTCGTTTAATCGTTGAGAAATTAAGCTAAACACGCGCGCGCACGCACGCACGCACGCACACACACGCACGCACACACAAACGTACGTACGTACATACATACATACATACATACATATATACATAATCTAATAATAATACATAACATACATACATAATCAGTACAACATTACATACATACACACACACACACACACACACACACACACACACACACACACACACACACACACACACACACAACACACACACACACACACACACACACACACACACATACACACATACATACATACATACTACAATAGCATACATACATACATACATTACATACATACATAACATACATACTAACATAATACATAACGTACATACATTCATACATACATACAATACATACATACTACATACATAAATACATACATACATACATACATACAATTTTAACTATACATACTACATACATACATCTACATTACATACCATTACCATACATACATAATACAGTACATACATACATACATACATACATACATACCATACATACATACATCATAACATACATTCATACCATACATACATACATACATACATACATACATCACATACAACATACAGATACATACATACATACATAACTACATTACATACTATTACATACATACATACATACATACATACCTAACATACATACATACATTACATACATACATCTCATACATACATAATACACTCATACATACATACCATTCATACATACATACATACATACTACATACATTACTAACATACATACGATACATACCGATACATACATACATACTACTATACATACAGTACAATACATACATACATTACCATACATTACATACATACATACATACATACATACATACATTACATACATACATTACATACTACATACATACTACATCTACATTACTACATACATATCATACATACATAATACATACATACTATACATACAATAGATTACTATACATACATACATACTAATTCCATACATACATCATACATACATACATACATACATTACATAACATACATACATAATTACATACATACATACATACATACATACATATACTACAATACATACATAATACATACATACATACATACTACCGTACATACATACATACATACTTACATACATAACATACTAGATACATACATACATCATAACATACATCACATACATACATACATACACATACATACATACATACATACAATACATCATAACATCATACAACATACATACACTTACATACTATTCATAAGCATTACATACATTAGCATACATACATTACTACGATACAATAATTACATACAATACTCATCATACATAAATACATACATACATACATACAGTATACATACATAGCATACATACATACATAACCTACATACATACATACATACATTACATACATACATACATACCATTACATAGCATACACTACTACATACATAATTACTATACATAGCATACATTACTATACATACAGACAATACTACATACATACATCATACATACTACATACATACATACATACATTCATAATCCATACATACATACTACATACATACATAATACATACATAGCATGACATACATACATTAATACATACATACATACATATCATATCATACATACATAACACTACATACATACATACATACATACATCAATACATACATACATACATAATACATACTTACCATACAGTACATATGCTACGCGTACTTACGTTAGTGTACATAACATACATCAACATACATACATACAACATACATACAT
>NW_014577293.1:339241-342913 GCF_000485595.1 Priapulus caudatus | reverse complement strand
TGTTTTCTGCCGCCGTTTTGTATGTGAAGATTATATATGGATCAAGAGCGCTATAAAAGAAGCTTTGTCTTTATAACGCTCTTTATACGCTGTCTTGAGCTTATGATATATAATATATATATATATATATAATATCATATATATATACTATATATATAGATTAGCAACGAGAGCAGCAGCAATGAGAGACGAGAGAGAGAGAGGCAAAGAGAGACGGACGAGAGGAGACGGACGAGTGAGCGACGGAGACGACGAGAGAGAGATGAGAGACGAGATGAAGAGAGATGAAGAGCACGACGACTGGAGAGAGAGCAGAGAGAGATGTATGATAATATATATGTCGTCAATCTACAAAAATAACCGCTTGATAAATACCAAATGACTACGACCGTATATGGCAAATATCAGCAGCTTATTAATATATGCATGTGTTATTAGCACTTGCAAATATGATTTGTAAGTGTAACACATCGGCCGTGTCGGGTTGCATCATCGCCGATAGTTGTCACTGTGCGCGCATCCCAGGCGGGTTGATTGATCGAGCGTCGTTAGCAACGTGGCTTCGTCTCAGTGTTGTTCTGGATTGCAGTGTGATGGTCGACGGTTGCCCAGCGTAGCGATCTGTTTGGTTTCGGCTGCGACGTTTCGATGACTACGCTGTGTGTGTACGTGTGTTGTGTGTGTGTGGGGGGGGGTGGTGTGTGGTTGTGTTGTGTGTGTGTGTGTCGTGTGTGTGTGTGTGTGTGTGTGTGTTGTGTGTTTCTGTGTGTGTGTGCGTGCTAGTGTGTGTGTGTGTGTGTGTGTGTGTGTGGGTGTGTGTGTTTCTGTGTGTGTGTGCGTGCTAGTGTGTGTGTGTGTGTGTGTGTGTGTGTGTGTGTGGTGTGTGTGTGGTGTGTGTGTGTGTTCGTGAGCTGCTGTGTGTGGTGGGCTGTGTGTGTGTGTGAGTCGCCGGGGTGTAATGGCGTATGGTGTGTGTGTATCGCCATCGTATGAATCGTCATCGTCGTCACTGCTTCACGGCTATCGCTTGCTCATCCATACCATCACCAGCTTACAACACTCTCATCCTATATATCGTGTTGATTTTTTTTCTAGAAATTGATTCTAATTAAACGAACAATTGAACAATTAAATGAAACTAACATGGCCCCTTACGAAAAGGGGTTTAATAATGAGAGACGTCGGTTGCCTTTTGCTGATGACTATTGCTAAATGAACTAATGATACTTTAGACCAAATTAAACGCGGTTGGAAGTTGTTTGTTCTTTGAAGTGTTCCCCTTAATGTGGTGCGGAGGAATGGTAAACGGTCGTACAATAAATATGTATATATAATAATATAAATATATATATATATAATTATATATATACAATGGACGGTGTTTTATTGGTTATATCTTACAGAAACACTGCATTCTCTATTAATTCTTCTTTCCTTCGGGTGAACGAAATTCAGATAATCACATTCTCGCTCATGTACGAGAATAAGAATACGACAATTTAGGTACGAGATATTGAGTATGTGAGAATCATATATACGCAAGTGCGCTCAATAGAAACAACTAATGTGTACAAAAAGATGAGGTCCGGTAAAAATGTAACAATAAAAGGATTCCAGAGTACGGAATATTTTAGCGTGGAGATATAGCCTATTGTGACAAGACAATATCTCTCCACTCTCACTCGGTGGCGATATGCCGGTAGACCGTTAAATTTTCATCGTTGACTTCAAAGCGCCACCTGGTGACAGTCTTTGCACGCCCACGAGCTTCCTATTTATAGCATAATAATCTTTGTGACTGATTTACCATGCCAGAGGAAACAAAAAAACGTCATTATTGGTTGTATCTCACAGAGGAACGGATGGTTCGTGAAATAACGTGAACCTGGTAGACTCGCTCTCTGGTTTCCATCCTGTGGGGGAGTCTGAATGTCAGGATGGAAACCAGAGAGCGGGTCTACCAGATTCACGTTATTTCACGAACCATCCGTTTCTCTGTGAGATACAATCATGCAATCAATAATGACGTTTTCTTGTTCGGATCTCGTTTCGGATCACGTTCAAATCTTGTTTCGTGTTACTTACCAACTGCCCCGGCAGTTGGTAATTAATCCGAAACTAAATATGAATTTATAAAACTAGTTATGCGAACACTGTGATCAAAGACGGTTGGAAACGGGGGATGCGGCAATAAGGTGAAAAAAGAATCATTAGGGAGAAGGTTATGAGATTGTGATGAGATGATTAGTGAATGCTAGATTACCTACAAGGATGAAAATCGATATAAACATGAAGATTTGTTTTTACATGTGATATATTATCATTATATAAGATAGGCAAGAACAAGGGAATAACAGTGAATGCTTATACACTCTCATTTCTGTTCAAGTTCGCCGTAAAGTGTTACGCTACGATGTCTTAAAAATAACCAAGTAAATAACCTGGATAATAATCTGAATATTAACCTGCGGTTTGACCTGGTTGCTACCACGGTCAAACCTGGCTATAAGCCAATACATCTTAGTAGCGACACGTAGTCGTTAGAGTATGGAGAAAATATCCCTGTCGAACTATTGAATACAACAAAGGTGCTCGCTATACTATTTATGCTTACCGTATATGATCGCGTAATAACCGCAAATTTGGTCTCAGATTTCAACCCTGTATTTGCTCTGCGGTTTATAAGTGCGCCATATACCGTGAGGGGAAATATTTGTTCATCGATCGTTGCTGAGTCTTGTCACTCGCGGGGGCGATAATGGGTGAATCTAACGTTCATTAAATAAATGCATAAATCGTGTTTGCCTAAATGTTTTGATAATGTAGTATTAACTATGATTGAAATATTTTTGAATTTGTATAAGAACTCTTCAAACATGTCGTGATGTGCTCATAATCTGCTTACGAATTTGTATAAAAGAGAGACAAAACTATGCGTGCGGTTTATACCTGAACTAGGCGCAATACTTGGTTACCCGATTCAAATTGAGGTACGGCTTATAGGCGCCCGCGGTTATTACGCGATCATATACGGTAATATCAGAGACTATTGTTCACTCATCTGATCTATACTATAATAAATGATCCAATACGTAGACGTTCCATGACGTAACATCAACAAATCTGCATGTAAGTTTGCCAAGTATTCGACGGGGTCAGTAGTTCCGCTGCTTGACGTATGGCGGCGCAGGGAATTGACAATTAAGGTCAGACTGATCCTGCCGACGGATAATGGCATAAATATAGGTGGCGCTGCGACGACTTGAAAAATGCCTATCCTGGTAGAGGATATCTGACACCTGTTCGTAGCTACAACCTGGCCCTCTCTGCTACACTTTTCATGATTAAACATTTAAGATTTAGGTTCATAAGTCAGCTAGACATTAAGACTGGCACCGATGCTTTCCCTGATTATAATTATGACACTAATTCAAGTATATACATGACCTTTCGCAACTACCGTTCTACAGTGACAATCAAATATTGCATTTCATTTTATAGAAAGAAATTTCACTTTTAAAAATGAAAAAGAATTATTATAACTATAACTTTTTTTCATATTCCCTATTTTCCGTATACCGATAACGTACAATAATTATATATATATATATATGTGTGTGTGTGTGTGTGTGTGTGTGTGTGTGTGTGTGTGTGTGTGTGTGTGTGTGTGTG
>NW_014577293.1:335373-339231 GCF_000485595.1 Priapulus caudatus | reverse complement strand
ATGCACGATCAGCCATCCGCTATATCATATACAACAGTAGCCTACAGCATACAACTATAGCTATACAACTACAGCATACAACTATAGCTATACAACTACAGCACACAACTATAATCATACAACAGTAGCCTACAGCATACAACTATAGCTATACAACTACAGCATACAACTATAGCTATACAACTACAGCATACAACTATATCATACAACAGTAGCCTACAGCATACAACTATAGCTATACAACTACAGCATACAACTATAGCTATACAACTACAGCATACAACTATAGCTATACAACTACAGCATACAACTATATCATACAACAGTAGCCTACAGCATACAACTATAGCTATACAACTATAGCTATACAACTACAGCATACAACAGTAGCCTACAGCATACAATTGTTCACCAATATTGCACTATTTCGTCCATGGTACGGGCCTTCTTTTCATTTGTTTGCGGTAAAATTCGGCACTGCAGTGCACTAATTTGCATTATGCACGCAAGGACCTTAGGTAGATGTCTCGTGGACGTCTAGAAGGCATTAAAAGTAAGATTGGTCTTGTCGTGTGCCATTGTGTAAAGATGGTGTAGCCATGGTAACCGGTGGGCCATTTTTGTGTTTGAAATGAGATCCGACTACGTTCTAGAAATGCGCATCATTTAGCTGGCAAAAGTTTCGAGCGGAATTTAGAGGTTGGATCCCGGATATACATGCCCATACCCGCGTATAAAAAAGACCAAATACGCCCTATCCCGCTGCCATTCGCAGCTTTCTGCATTACCCGCCGTTGGTCGGCGCTAGTATTGAGCTTAATCGAGTTTATTGGTCGAGTCGTAGATATCTTAAAATGGAGCGGAGGTACCCGTGTGTAGATTTATGAGATAAAACTCTATTGCTATGGCTCTTGTTAAAGACGGTACGACCCCCTAGCTTGCAGGGTATCCCGGACATAGTGTTTCTGGCAGAATTCTCTCAGATACATGTATACGTGTATATATTCGCCGCAAACTCGTCATTTTAACAGATACTGGGCATTATGCAATCCAGGATAAGACAACCTGCCACATCAGCAAATATTATAAAATTTTATATTTGTTCCTCAGGCTAAAATGCGGGTCCGCGCATGCGCAGTAACTCACTAAATAACTGATATTTTGATTCAAAAACGTATTTAAAATGGAGCGGGGGTACCCGTGTGTAGATTTCTGCGATAAAAGTCTACGGCTATGGCGCTTGTAAAAGATGGTACAACGCCCTAGCTTGCAGGGTACCCTGGACATAGTGTTTCTGGCAGAATTCTCTCAGATACATGTACGTGTATATATTCGCCGCAAAACTCGTCATTTTAACAGATACTGGGCATTATGCAACCCAGGATATCACTGCTTGCCACATTAGCAAATATTCTAGAATTTTATATTTGTTGCACAGACTAAAATGTGGGTCCGCGCATGCGCAGTAACTCACTAAATAACTGATATTTTGATTCAAAAACGTATTTAAAATGGAGCTTGGGTACCCGTGTGTAGATTTATGGGATAAAAGTCTATTGCTATTGCTGTTGTAAAAGATGGTACAACGCCCTAGCTTGCAGGGTACCTCGGACATAGTGTTTCTGGCAGAATTCTCTCAGATACATGTACGTGTATATATTCGCCGCAAAAATCGTCATTTTAAGCATACTGTCCAGCTTTTGCACGGGTATTGCTCTAATGAAGACTAAACGTTTATTGACAAATTAAGCGAATTAATCACACGTTTTATTTATAGGTGCGATGTATCTCTATGCTCAAGCCAAAAAAATTCATGAAGTTTCCAGCACCTAATTATGTAATAACACAAATTTTGAATTTTTATGTAAAAAATGTTTGTTTTTTTATTTATAAATTATCACAAAGAGTGAGAAAGCAAAACTTTCGCCAGCGATACGCGGTGCTCGCACGCGCCCCAGATTGTCAACGAATTTCTTATCTATTGTGAGCATTTCCTGTCCGCGAGCGCGTACGTGTAATGATGCTTTTGATGGGCTGCCGCAATTGTTCGCAGAGGTGACCTTGCATCGGTTTGCTTCCACGGCCATTTTGTTTACGACCGCGTCTGTAGCAATTGTATCAATTGTATCAATTGTTTGTATGTATTGGATGTGGGAATCTATTTGGTTTTGGTCTCTGCACCGATTGGAGTGTCAAAAATGTGTTGGCGGGCACTGCTATTGAACGAACATCTGTTTTAATGTTTTAATGTAGAACAATGTTTTGATGTTTTAAAGTAGAACAGCTTCTATAGAACGGACACTTCTCTATACAGGGCGCGTTTCGAGTTTTCTTTGAGTGACCGTTCTGCGCAGGTTTGAATGTAAATGTTGAAATTGTGTTGGCGCTAGCGCGCCCTATGTGTTTCATGAAGGTGTTATACGAGGTCCCAGGTGACCGTTACCGCACGCGCATACCTTGCCGGACGACTTCACTCCCTTGATGAGGCACAGGTACACAATCACCCAAGCAGCGAGGAGGCATAGGACGAGCTGCCAGCGCTGCTTACCCATGTACTCTATCCCATCAGTCATGTCGAGCACGTAATTGCTAAAAGTACGAAAACGGCGTGAAGGGTAAATGAACTCTGAAAGGGATATTTGGCAAAGTGAAATCTGAATTCTAAACTGAGCACTGCGTTAGCATTGAAACGAACTTGGGTGGAATACGATCATATTCTCTAGAACTAATACCTTTGCGTAAGACACGCGAACCTGCTTGTATAAGCATTGTAATCAGTGCAAAGTTCTACCTACAACTAACCATCCGTACAGTTTTAAACCCGGAGAACTAAGGTCCCGAATTTCGAACATTTTCACTTTCGATCGTACGTATTTCAGCACTTGACGATGCATTCCAGTAACGCTAGTATCATTAACGACCACCCGGCGGCGTAACTGTCGATCAGAGTAAGAACGTAGACTCCCACCTGCGAGCAGCAATAGATATAACATAGTAGCAGCTCTAGTAAGCTTAAACGACTTGAAATTCGATAGTCGCAGTCTAGAGAGGTCATTGTCTAATCAATCATATTATCTCATCCTCTAAACAATTAGAATAAGGGTTTCCTTCGTTCGTTTTGCTCGAGAGTAGAAATTAATTAATCGATTCTTAAATGAGCCTCGTTGATTTTCGTGGCACAGGGTTCCATCAGAATTGCATTGCGTAGAAGAGGAATAGTGAGTCAAACTCCAGTTTCCCAGGTAAAAAAAAACATGTCCCAACTTGCAACATATTTCCCAGCTGCTCAACACAGTTGTCTAGTTAGCGCTTATACCATTATTATTTATCTGAACTAGCTATTCTGAAAAAAAAATTCCTTTCAGAATTCGCCATCGTTGTGTCCAAGAAATTACTCAGGGCTTTCACCGTCTTCCGGTTTACAATTAGACGCAAATCACGAAAAATTATCTGGTATTTTCTGGATCACAGATAATAAGAATAGTCCAATCACCCGTTCCGAAGAAAACTGACCTGTCTCCTCTACTGTTGCTGTCTGGACAACTGAATTGTCATTTCGCCCCTCCATCACTTCTATTTATCTAGTTTCATTTGTTTTAATCTTACTAGAATTGTCTATTAATTAACTTGCTTAACTAATAAGTAACCTTCAGAATCTTATTCAAAATAAAGTAAATTGATTTCATTTGAATGTAACATGTGCTGTGATAGCTCTCCGATGCCTGCATGCATACCTGACCGGTCATTGATAGTCCAGCGAGGAACCACAGAGTGCAGGCGGCAAGCAGCACCCACGCCTTGTACTTCCGCAGCTGTGTGAACTTATCTAAGACAGCCGTCGTTACCGTTTCCATCATC
>NW_014577293.1:315617-327953 GCF_000485595.1 Priapulus caudatus | reverse complement strand
ATTATTATATATATATATATATATATATATATATATATATATATATATATATATATATATATATAGCCAACCTTCGGGATCAAGGATAGCTTGGAACCCCGCAAATGTGTTTTCCCATATGTGCTGAACTAATCCGGGTTGCTAAACTACGCTCGGGCCAACCTTCGCGTGACAGACAACGCGAGAACTCGCATAGAGCAACAACATACCAGGAGTAGATAATAGAGCAACATCATACCAGGAGTAGATAATAGAGCAACAACATACCTAGTGTCGACCTCTCAAAGTCGCAGTTTGACCAGGGCAGCACCTTGTTGAAGGAGGCGAACGTGTAGAAGATTGTCCAGGCGATGATCATGTTATAGTAGACACACGTGATGCCGGATATCGTCACCATGCCTGTGCCTATACCCTGAAATAGAGTAATACGGCTATACGGCTCTATATACGGCTCTATATACGGCGAGTTTGGGAACAGTGTAAATGCCACATATGAGGAGCTTGTTTGCAAAACTCCTTACATCCATTTTTATATTAGTATATTACATTGAATAAATCAATCTACCTTCAGAATAGGACACAGGTGTGAAAATGCCGCCACTGGTCCCAGACTCGAAAACTGGCCGATACCCAACTCCATGAAGAACAGCGGTATTCCGGCCAGACACAGGAATATTACGTACGGTATAAGGAAAGCACCTGTAAACGCATAAACATGTTTGTAAACATGGAAACGCGTCTGTAAACATATAAACACGCCAACGCGTAAACACCAAAGGCACGTTTAAACACTGTAACAAAACTTTGTTAATACAAGGTTAAACTATGACAAATTTATACCTTTTTTTTATTATGCACTCAGTTGTCAGTTGAGTCTCAAAAGCAGCACAACACACACTTTTAGTGGTTGATTTTCGTTCATTTGTATTATTAAAATTGTAATTTGTCTGTGTATACATTCGGGTTGTGAGCGTAATATCTAATTATCTCTCTCTATATATAACATCAGAAGTAGATAATATATCCCTATTAATATAAGTTGATATAAGTTCCCTATTATCTACTTTTGATAATATTAATATATATATACATATACCACCAACAGCAACAGAGCCGGCGGCGTGTTTGTGTATTTGTTCACAGCATATAGTTAATATATATCTAATACATATTTGTGAATGTATATCTGTTTGTTTGTCTGTTCACAATGCAAATCAATATGTCCAAGGACGTTCGGTAGGGGTAACTTTTGATGCTGAATGTCATGGGCACCTTGGATTTGACTTCCGGGGTTATCTGAGGTTGCAGGAGGACAAAATGAGGCAAGATCTACGGGCAACGCCAGGTATGCTGCTAGTTATATTATAATAAACGCACTGGCGGGAATACACTGGTCTATATCCACCATTTCCACCTACCTCCACCACGCACCAACGACCCCCACCTAACCTCTCACCACCCTCACCCCAACCTCGCACCAACCCCACACCCCCCCCAACCTCCACTACCCCACCCAACGCACCACCCACCCTCCAACTTCACACCAATACGGGCCCAGCCACGTGCGATTAAAACATATGACAGTTGTCGTTCGTAAAACAATTATCCTCGGTTTTCTCGTACGGACTTAGAATGAAAATAGGTGACCGTCGAACCCTCCAATCGACTGCTACTGTCGGTAGCTAGTTACGACACTAGCAGTAGCCTAACCTACGCTCGTGTGTTTAGGCTTACCGCCGACATTGATCTACGCAAGAGATAGGGTAAAGCGCCACAACGTCGGCGCCAGGCCGACGCGCGAAGCCGAGCAGGATAGGAGAAATCTCGAGCTTGCTGTCCAGTTGCCGCGGGCCTCCCTCGTCGTCCTCGACACCTCACGCGATGCCCCCTGTCGCTGTTTCTGTTGTAGGAAAAGAAGAAGCTAGTCATGCGTGCGTGCGTGCGTGCGTGCATGTGTGTGTGTGGGGACTCAGCCGCGCTGCGGTGTGCGTGTGTGTGTGTGTGTGTGGGTGTGTGTGTGTGTGTGTGTGTGTGTTGTGTGTGTGTGGATGGGGGGGGGAGCGCCGCGCTGCGCAGTTGTGTGGTGTGTGTGTGTATGCGCGCCCGTGTGTGTGTGCGCGTGGTGCCTGCAGTGCACGTGAATATTTTACGGATTCACGTACTTGCAGACGGTTTGTTACGTGATGTACGCAGCGGCAGGTATAAAGTTTAATGTCTTACACTTTAGCTATATATAGAACGGTGGTTGGCCAGTTATCTAATACCCGTATTGAGCTTACTTATGTTACGTTGGCATTGCGAGAACGATTCCACTGTCTGACTCATTATATATATTATGATGACGGGATATTATATTCATCGTATACCGTAAACAGCAATTATTGAAACCTAGTTTAAGAACATATCCTGTCCACGTCTCGTACACGGGGGCGGTTTCTGATCTACCTTCAAATTATACATTGGTTCGATCACTGGTCTGGAGTGAGCCGATATAGAACGCAAATCCTATCATATTACCCGCGATCTGTGTGAGTTCTGCATGTAAACGAGCAATGCTACAATAACAAACGCAGTGAGGCGTTTCTGGATTTATCTCATTTATTTACTGTGTATGTCTTCGCTGAGTCGTCGCTCTTCATGTCAAGTAAGCGCTAATCTGTGACCAGGAGGTCGCGGTTTGTTTGGCGAACGGTCTCCGACGCCGACAATTGCCCCGTGAGAACGCAGCGAGGCACATGGACTTGAGGCACTCTGGGGAGGATTTGTGAACATTTTTTCAACATAATGTGAGGTTACGTGGAGTATACGGGAGGTACTGAAGATGGTTCTGATAGCAGTGCGAATTGAAACTGCGTCAGCCTGGTTGGCTTACAGCGCCTTCCTGGCGGTGTGCAAAGTTTCACCAATTCTAACTCAAAAGTGCACCGTTGAAATATCATCAAAAACTTATAAAAAACTAGTGGGGCCGTTCACTCTCATGCCGCAACCGGCTCGTGAGCTTGCTTTCTAGACGGCAAGACAATATGCATTCTATCTACCAGACATTCTGACACAAAGGCTACAGAGTCAAGGGGGGGAAAAAGAGAGAGAGCCGGCGCGCGCAAAGGAGAGGCGAGAGAGAGAGCAAGCGAGAGGGAGAGAGGAAGAGAGAGAGAGAGAGACAAAGAGAGAAACAGAGAGAAGAGTGAGAGAGAGAGAGAGAGAGAGAAGAGGAGAGAGAGAGAGAGAGAGAGAGGGAGCGAGCGAGAAAGAAGCGTAATAACCCACCGCCTGGCCTCTGAACCACCCTCTCTTGTAAGCTCTTTCAAAGGGGACCTGACACAGTTGCATTAATCCTGAGAATGGTGTAGAAATTCTCTCATGAAATAACTAGGTTAGGGGCGCATTATTTCTACAATTGCATTTAAGAGTAATTTATAGTGTGTATCATGTTATATAATACACTAATATATATAGATATTTATTATATATTTATAATATAGATATATTTTGTGTGTGTGTGTGGTGGTGAGGTGTGGTGTGTGTGTGTGTGTGTGTCGTGTGTGTGTTTTATGTGGGTTGTGCACCCGTGCAGGCGGTGTGATTGTGTTGTGCTGTGTGTGTGTGTGTGTGTTGTGTGTGTGTGGTGTGTGTGTGCGCGGTGCGTGTGATGTACTGCGCACGTATGGTGTGGTGTGCCGCCCGCGCAATGTGCGTAGGATTGTGTGCGTACGTGCGTACGTGATTGTGTGTGATGTGTGTTGTGTGTGTGTGGGTCTGTGGTATGTGTGTGCGTACGTGTTGTGTACGTACGTACGTGTTGTGGTGCGGCGGTGTGTGTGTGTGTATATGCGCGCGCAGATGTCCTGTCTGTATCTGTGTGTTTGCGCGGTGTTTGTGTGCGTGTGTGTCATACTAACGCGCGCCTGATCTACTGCCACTGGCTGCCTGCCGCAATGTCCCGACTGTGGGTCTAGACCTGTGCAGCGTCATGTCGGTGTCGAGTGCATCGGCTGTGAGTTAGTGGGTGTCAGGATGCTGTGATGTGTGTGTGTGTTTGTGTTCTATACAACTTATGCTGCTGATCTGCAGTCGTAGCACAGGTCACAGTCGGTTATCACCTAGGTCATGAATGCGATCATGCGTGGCTTATGTATCGGTGAACATCGATGTACGCAACAAATTTAAGAGCAGGAGGGAAAGAGCGTTTGAATGTATTGACTTATATATAACTATAATATTTGCTTTCGCGCACACGTGTATAATAAATGCACGTCTGATTGTGCAACAGTGAATTACTATGAAAAAACGTGTAAATGGGAATCGGCTATAGCGTAACGCAACTGTTACTGTATTTTCATGTCTGAAAAGCAGGTGCGATCATTCACTAGTGAGAAATAATAGTACTATATTGTCTAGAGAGGCACGTTAGCCTCATTCGTCATCAGAGCACTAAAGTGATCTATATCGACGTCACAGGATTCTTTAGCTTTACAGGTTCATGAACGTTTCAGTAAGTCTGATTGCAGGTAAATAACGATATATATGGTAGCGATAGATGAATGACCGAAACGTTCGCCGTAAGCTGCTCGTGCGTTTCTCGGCGGCACTACCTATCGCGCCTGGTCCCCTAGTCCTTCTCTGGCTAGCGTGGCGTAGTCGTCACGAGCTAGCACGCCGGCAGGTTCCACTCGTTCACTAGGCAAACGAGCCCCGATTTCAACCTGTTTATTGTGTGTACGAGCGGCGGTGGAGCGAATACAATGGTGGAGCGTGTGGGTCGGTTCATGCGACACAAAATACACGGTATACAGTGGGGGTTACACAAGGTTCCATCATGATCACGGAGATTCCTGGAAGGTGTGGGGGATTTCCCAGATATGCCTGTCCGTATAGTTCATTGATATGCCTATATATACCTACGCCATGCGATCTGTGTCCACAAAGAACATACCTGCGACGGACAGAGAGGGGGAAGTCAATACGCCGTGTATATACAAACTAAACCGCGTGCATATGACCCAAAATCCGAAAGTATGCAAGCGTGTGCAGTCGCCTGAAGGTGAAAACGACCTTCAAGGAGAACCGCGTCTAATCACAGGCACTTGGGACAGGGTCAGTAAAAACTGAAAATAATATGAACGCACATTCACAAATATCTATCGGCCCCCCCGACCGTAGGCCCTACCTCTCAATTACAGTTTCACTTGTTTGTGTTACCGTATATCCCCAAACTTTCTCCCGCTTCATAAAAACTAACGCCGAACGCTCCGCACTCGCCGCTGCGAGTGCTGTGTCGCATGATTAATGATAATAATATATAAAGATATATTTATATTTATATCTATAATAATATATAAAGATATATTATATCTATAATAATATATAAAGATATATTTATATCTATAATATTATATAGATATAATGATAAATGATTTATGATAGATAAATGATTTATTATATTATTATCATTATCATGGCGGACATGCACCTCGCAGCGGGCGAGTGCGAGCGTTCCGGTCTAGTTTTCTCGAGAAGTTTATATACAGTGACACATACGTGGAACTGTAATTGAGAAGTAGGGCTACGGTAGTTTTTGTGCAATGTGCGGTTCATATTATTGTTCAGCTTTTCACTGACTTCTGTCCACAGTGCGCTAGTTGCTGTCAAGTGCGCTGGCGGTGAACACGACGTCGGCACGCAAGCGATCCGTGCCGCGAAGCATCGAGGCCGAAATCTGATGATGTCCGGAGTGTGCGCCTGCGCGCGAAGTGCCTGCATGCTCCCGTGAACGGCGGCGATCTTCTTCCGTGAAAGGGATCGCTTCGGCTACTGGTTCCTTGGAGGTTCGTAAGGCGCGGTCTACCGCGTGCATCCAGGGTAGCGCTCGCGGAATGTATTATTAAATGCGTGCTCACTACGAGTGCATAATTTGCCGCGCGCAGTATACCTCGCAAAACAAGAAAAAAACAGAAAATCCCCGGGTCTCAAGAAAAAAAAAAAAAAAAGAAAGGACCTTCCCACGCAATTTCGTTTTGATGCATGCAATGACGCTATCATAGCGGATTTATCGAACGTAGATCTTTCACGAAGTCTCTCATGCAGTAGCTATGCACTGCCTACACCCCTTTAGGCCTTCATATGGCTGAGCAATTTAGGTCCACGCTTATAATTTACCGGATCCCATATACCCATAACAAGCATATGAGTTCCATAATTTGGTAAATTTCGCGTATTCGCGCGAGCAATTTTCCGTCACGCTTATAGTTTTCCCGATTGTCCATATGACATATCGCCATTCGCATTCATATTTGTAATTCGCTGCTGTTCGCATGTTCACAATAGTGCGAAAGGTATATGTGCGGATAAAATTCCCGCAGAACCGATCTCAAACTTAATCCATCGTAGTCTTCTTCTTGGCGAGGGCGGTGGCCAGTTAAGCACGCACGCGCCGCGCACGTCTGCTGCGTCGCGCAAGGTGCCGGCACCAAGCAATCGCATCAACAAACGAACCGGCGTGAAACGGATGCAACGAGAAAAGCTAATGGAGCGGCCAAACGTGGTGGAAAACGTAACGTGCCATCCTGCTTGCGACGCGATAGTGTGTCGCTGGCTGCGACGCCATGCCGCTCCGCTTCGTGCGGCCATCCCAGGGTTGCTGGAGCCGTGTGAACACTCCTCAGTTCACACGCTGCCCCTGAGTCTGTCCGTTTCTCGATTTTAAAACCGGTTTCCGTGGCGATGGACCAATTATGAAACAGCGCCCAAACTAACCCTCACACTAATTGTAGCAAAGCTCAAAGGTGTTTACCGATTATTCGCGGGGGAGAAGGACAGGCACGTCATGGACGTTACGCGAAGGTTCCTGACGCCGCAATGACTAGTGCTATCTCTCCAGCGAGTGTTGTCTCCGCGGGTTGATAGTGTTATGTGGCGTATAGACATTTTATCGGCAACGCGTCGCGTACGATGCACCCGGGAAAAAAGATGCATGTTTGTGGCACCGTGGTCGACGGCCGCTCCATTTCTCGCTGCGCACTCCTTCTTCTGGCGCCACCGCCGCCCTCTCCCTCTGTATAGATGTAGTAGAATCTTTATTTTAATCGGTTGCATTTAAAACCGTGAACAGTGAACTGGACATAGGCGTTACTGGAGTAGGGCGTAGGCTGCGGTGGTTTCTGGAATTTTTACGCATTTGGCTGTACGGAAAAAATAGTAAGACTGGGTGACTCGCTGCACCTCGATTACTCCTAAGCGAGAGAGAGGACGGATCCATTGTCTAAAATAAAGACGCTGGCCCGGCCATCATGTTACTAACTTGCCTACCGTTTTGGGCGGGGGGGGAATAACGTTCCACGCGACGTCAGTGTAATGCGAGTGAACTGTCGCGCGCGGACCGTCTAATACATAGATAAACGTTGCCTCGGGAAAGTCTAGCGTTTTCATCTAATATCTTCTTTCTCAATATCATCGTACTTTCAATTCCAGTGCTTTTTTCTGTCGTTATAGAAACCATTTATAAATACGCAGTGGGCTACCGGTCGCGGAACCGGTCCGCCTTAGCCGTTCCAGGCTAGCATGCGGACATCGCACTCACACAGTGATCGCGCGACTCGCATACCCGCGATGAATTGCGCAAGGGAACACTCTTCTCTCTCTTTCTCGCTCGCTCTCTCTTCTCTCTCTCTCCTCTCTTCCTCTCTCTCCACACACACCACCGGTCTAGCTTCTTAGCTTTCTCTGTCTTGTCTCTACTCTCCTCCACAGAGCAGGTCGACACAACACTCTAGCTTAATTGATATCTCTCTCCTCTCTCTCTCTCTCTCTCTCTGCTCTCTCTCTCACACACACCACACTCGCATCAGCCGAGCGCCTGTTGCGCAATCCTGCGCAGGGGTAGAAATTAACTTATGAACACAAGAGCTCCCTACCCTCAAAAGAAGGGTCAGAGTCCGGCAGTCTTGAGGTTCAAATTAAAGATTTAACAATAATCGCATGTGCTTATTTTAAGATTCATGCAGTTGCACGTCTGCCAAATTTTCTTTGAACATTATGAACAAATACAGTAATATCTGCGAGCCGTGCTCCGAACGAACTAGTAGTATGGAATTTTTCAGGAGTCACACGACGTCCTGCATATGTCAAATCGAGAATCCGCCGAGTGAAGGAGAAAAAAGGGGAGGTAAGTTTTGACTCCGGACTCCCGTTTATTTGCACCTGATATACGATATACGCACAACACGGCATACATTATAATGTTAACCAGTCAGTCAGGTGGCTTTCAGGCAGTGTGTTAGTATAGTACTCATATAAGCTCGTCCCCGCCGAGGACGGCGGCCGGTCGCCCGCACGAAGTAAGCGAATGCGAGGTACAGGGTGTCCGGAGGCAAATATCTATTTCTTTCTAGAATTGCTCTGGACAGACGGCAGGCATCGTCGTGTGTGCACATACCTTTGTTTGCTCAACGTGAATCTAAACAGGATTTTGCACTTGTTCGCTTTCCGGATGTTTAGTTACTATATAAGTAATACCTATATGGCTGGCTCGTGCCGATATGCTTAATAACGAGTCGATTTTCTGCAAAAATGTCGCCGTGTGTGATAAAAGCAATATTGTAACATTATAACTTGAACCTAAAATTTTGAACTAAAACCTAAAAGGTTTTGTTCTGTATAGTGTCTGAGAGTCTATCGTGTAAAACTATAGTGTAAGTGACACTAGTAGCGATAAACTGGCTGTTTTTTTAATTGGGAATGAGGTATCTTGATCGGGGATGACGGCACAGCGCCCATCCCGAAACAACATGTCTTTTAGCACAAATGTAAGCCTATAGCTGTCAAGGAATAAGATATACATTTTAAAGCCTTGAAAAGATGAAAATATCTACTGAACAGATCATATATATATATATATCCATATACTATAATATATATACTATCAAGCGGGTAGAAACAAGGAAAAAGAAGAGATGGTCAACGACCACTAGTTTGAAATTTCATGTCCCTAAATTTCAATTGTTCTCTAAAAGTAATGGGGCGTGCAAGGAATTTAACCCTTAAAATGGGACTAAAATATGAATGGTCCTCCTGATTAGTTTGATGGCCCCGACATCGGCCATCTCTTATTTTGACCTATATAATATAGCTTCAGTCTACACGACAAACTTAACATCGATTACCGCATTATGTAGCCCGTCTACACGACAGACACCCGACCTACCGCGATTCTTACCGATTTCTATGCATGCCGTGCCGTGCGTCGTGGATGTAAGACGTGACGTGTACCTGTGCGCCGTCGGCGTGCGATCTGCCGATGCCGTGCGTGACTGTCTGCGTGGCCGTCCGTGCGTCATCGCCTGTCATAGTACGTCGCGTGGCTCTCGCGCCTCGGTCCGCTCCACCGTCACTCCCCCCCTCCGCTCCGGCCGCCAGGCCGCACGCTAGCTGTGGGCCTCCGCTCGCGTGCCGTGCTCGCCGCGTCTTACCCGCCCGCGCCAGTTCGTGGCCAATCTTCAAGCATAGGGTCCCTAATCGCTTTGTCCGGTTGCGCGCTGTGTTGCGGCTACCCTGTGCGGTGTTGCGTCCTTTCGCGTCGTCTCGCTACGTGATAGGCCAGTACCGTAATCAAGCGCGCCATGTGTACGGCCGTCCGTGGCCGGTGAGGTCGTGTCCCCGTTGTTCCCAAGCCGGCCCGACCTTGCGACTCCCGGCCCGCCCCCTCTCCCACCCCCCCGTTCTCGCCGTCGTCGTGATCGGTTGTGCTGTCCGGACGTGTCCTCAAACACGGCGAGTACTCGAGTTTCCCGCGCCGGTCGTTGATCGATTTAGCCTGGACTCCACGAGCGCCTCCGCGATCCGCAGAGTGGATTGCCGCAAAGAATATAGCCCCCCCCAAGTACAGACGCCAGATTTGCACACTTGCACCCCGGCTAACATCTCGCGCTCCGGCGCTCTATTCGGTCTGTCACTGCCCGCCTAATGGCGCGTCGCCTCGTCGCCTCGCTCAACACGTCACCCCACTCCCTCCACCTCGTCCGCCGCTCTCCACCACACACTGGCGTGTCAACACCCTAACGCACGACGCCGTCATCGCCATCCCGCGACGTGTACATGCAGCGCGCAGGCGACGCACGGCCCTGCCGACTACGGCAGCGCGCACACCACCGACCCTGGGGCACGATAATTACCACACCGCCCTGTTGTGGACACACGAGGCTGCGGTGCACGAGGGCTGCCGTTGACACTGGCGGTGCGCGTGTGCTCCTCCCAGTTCGTGCAAACGCGAGAGAACCTAGGTTAGGCGTCCTCTCTGGCCGCAGCGCAACGACTTCATTGCTGCCGTGGTTGCCCCCCCTCGCCCCGTTGTGCGAATTAGTCGGCTGCGTCTCGGAGGGGCCACGGGTGCCTCGAGGCGGACAGGGGAGGCGGTGGGACGACGTACGATGCAGGAGGAAAGGCGTCTGTGAGGGCCGGAACTCGGGAAACAGGAAAGCGCGCTAAGTGTAGAAATTCGCAGCCGAGCGCTCGATATCCGCACGGGGGGGTAGGTCCAGCTCGCGTGTGATTGCAACAGCCGACTACCTCAAACCTTCTTCATTCTCTACTATCTACCTACCATTCATCTCTCCATCGCTCACGTCCTCGTTCTCGTCTCTCTCACACACGCACCCGAACGCGAGGGGGGGCTATCTCTCTGATTTCTGCAGCCACACCATCGACGACAATCACACACACAACGACACACACACTGCTCGCACGTGATGTGTGTCGCCGTGGCGTGGTGCAACGGGACGGGAAGGAAGAGGGAGGGGTCACGTGCGCGCGTGCGTACGTGTGCACGTACCCGTCGCTGCCGTATGCAGCGTACAGTGCGTGCGTGGCGCGTTGTGTGTTGGTACGTGTGACATCACGCCATCGTGCGACATCGAGCACACACACTCACGACACACGAACGACAACGCACACGTGCATCAGTTCTCTCTATTCTCTCACAGCACACACACACACACACATCACACACAACACACACACGACAGGGCCACGACACGTCACACACACACTACACGACTGCGAGCTCACGACACACACACTGCACAGTTCGCTCCTAATACCTCTTCTCTCACGCCATATCAAGACACCCTCAGCACATGTGTCCCGCGCTTTCTCCTCGACACACACACACACACACACGAGACCACACCAAAACCACAGTCACACACACAGCGCGCGTGCTGGCGGCTGGCGCTGGGCGGCCGCAAACGACTAACATCGACTCGCTGAGCGACGGCGAGATGCGTAGATAGTTTAGTACACATGATAATATTCTATATTTGGAATACTGTCAATGGCTTTGTGCTCTAATGCGTCACGAGTAGTAGAGTATGCATTTAATCGCGACCGATTCACTTATTCGCGTGACTTTCATTGCAGCGCGAGCGGCATCGTTATGCCTGCATTTGTCTCTGACGCAGAGTCATGGGCGACGGGACATTTCCGACTGGCTTAGTTTACACAGAACGCAGCGCACATTAGCTCAGTCGACTATCTGAAGCCCCTGCGCTACAGCGCATAGCGTTATTTTCACGTGTAGGATGCTATGTTTGTTACACCAGTTAGCTGTTTTCATTTGTAAGGATGTCTATTGGCAGGAGTGCGTACACTTCTATGCCTTACCACGTAGAACAATTATAACCATTTGTTGGCAAGTGACACAGTGAAAATACACACACATACACACACAAGCACGAGCACACCACGACACCATCCACACAGCCACACACTCACCACTTCCAACGGCGACACACACCGTCCACGGCACACACCAACACACACCACACACATCGCACACACACACACCCACACACCACAGCATAGCACGCACACACGATCGCACGCAGCGCACGCACGTCACAACATAGCACACGACACCCACACAACACACACCACACCACAGAGGAGCGGGACACACACGTACCAGGCGACGTGCACGTGTCAGTGGACCGTCAGCACAGCAGAATCGTTGTATTGTAATGCCTGAATGTGCGTGCAGGTCGGGATGATGATGTACGATGCTCGCTAATTAGACCACAGTATATATTTAGACTACTCATTGGGCTGGTAGGTCGTGATCACTCGTTAACCCTTGGCTGGCGACGCGACGTAATATTACTGCTTTGATCGGACCGCTTGTGAAGCTCGCTGTTCACGACACCCGGCACAACATTTCCGCAGACTTAAAAATATATATCTGCTCTGATCAAATCAATTTTCTACTCTCATATCCGAAAACTATGGCAAAATGCTACTGAAACATTTAACTTCATTATTAGCATGCTTATTCTATTTAAATTATCGGCT
>NW_014577293.1:307900-315592 GCF_000485595.1 Priapulus caudatus | reverse complement strand
ACTCCTCCCATATAGTGTCATTTAGTATATATATCGTTATATATGATTCATGTGTGGTGTGGTGGTCTGCCGCGCTGTGTGTGTGTGTGTGTGTGTGTGTGTGGCGTGGTGTGTGTGTCTTATGTGGTGTCGCACGCCGTGCAAGCGTGCGTGTGTGTGTGTGTGCTCTGTGGGCTGTGTGTGTGTGTGGTGTGTGGTTCCGGCGCGCACCCCCGCAGGTTCACCCACTCAACATTTCACATCACATCCAACCCAGCCTGGAATCGCCACTTGGCTAACCGGCTTATGCACACTCTGTGCTGTGTGTTGTGCGCGTGCGTGTGTGTACGGCCACGTCATCGTGGCGTTGTTTACGTCCGCCGGTGTGTAGCGCCGCGCCATGTGCGTAGTGATTGTGTGACGTACGTGCGTATGACGTGATGTAGGTCGCCTGTGGTGCTGTGGGTGGTGTGTGTCGCTGTCATGTGTCGTATGTGTGGCAGTACGTGCGTTGTGTACTGCCGTACGTACGTGTGCTGTGTGTGCGCGCGCGTGGTGTAGGGTGTGTTATGCGCCGCCGCATGTCTGTCTGTATCTGCGCTGTGGTTGTCCCGCGAGTCGTTGTGTGACTGCGTGATGTGATATGGCCGCGCGCGACTGTCTGTCTGTCTTGCTGGCTGTGGGCTCGTGTGTCTGGGTTGCCGTCGTGTGCCTGTGTCTGTCAGCTCGCGCTGTTCTGTGTGGTTGTGTGTGGGTGTGTGTGTGTGTTTGTGTTCTTATAACTTGAATGCTTGTATTAGCGCCAGCCAGGTATTCTCACCTACGTCATGTGTGCATGTATATCGATGTAGCATACCAGATTTAAGAGCAGGCAGGGCAAAAGCGAGTACTTTGAATGTAGTGGACCCTATAATATGTCGATACCTTTCCGATAATATCTGCTTTCGCGCACACGTGTATAATCAAATGCCGACCGTCCTGTGCCGTGTGCAACAGTGAATAACTGAAAAACGTGAAATGGGGGAATGGCGTGTACGTGTAAACGCAACCTGTTACTGTATTTTCATGTTCTGAAAAGCAGGTGCGATCATGTCACTAGTGAAGAATAATTAGTAGCATATGTTAGAGACACTTACCTCATCGGTCATAGCGCACTAAAGTGATCTATATCGAGTCACACGGATGTCCTTAGCTTTACCAGCGGTTCATGAACGTTTTCATGAAGGTCTGATTGCAGGTAAATAGAGTATTATGTGCGGAGATGAATGACTGGAAACGTTCGTGCGTAAGCTGCGTCGTGCGTTCTATCGGCGGCACTAACCTACGCGCCTTGGGTCCCCTAGTCTTCTCTGGCTAGGCGTGGCGTAGTCGTCACGCTACACCCCCGGGTAGGTTCCCATCTCGTCACTAGGCAAACGTAGCCCCGATTCAACCTGTTTATTGTGTGTACGGAGCGCGGTGGAGCGGAATACAATGGGTCGGAGCGTGTGGGCGGTTATGCGACAGCAAAATACACGTATAGCGTGGGGGTTACACCGCGGTTCATCATGATCACAGGAGATTCCTGGAAGGTGAGAGGATTTCCCAGATATGCCTGTCCGTATAGTTCATTGATATGCGCCTATATATACCATACGCCATGCCATCTTTCTGTGTCACAAAGAATATACCTGCGACGGACAGAGAGAGGAAGTCAATTACGCCCGGTTGTATTATAAAACTAACGCGTTGCATATGACCAAAATCCGAAAAGTATGGCAAGCGTGCGCAGTCGCACTGAGGTGAAAGAGACCTTCCAGAGGAACCGCGTGCTAAATGAACAGGACTTGGATCGAGTCCAGTAAAACCTGAAAAATAATATGAACGCACATTCTAATATACTACCGTAGGGCTACTCTCAATACAGTTTCACTGTTGTGTTACCGGTATATCAACTTTCTTTATAAAAGACTAACCCGAACGCTCCCGCACTCGCGCCGCCTGCGAGTGAGGCTGTGTCGCCATGATAATGGATAATAATCTATAAAGAATATATTTAGATATTTATATCTTATAATAATATATAAGATATATTTTATATCTATAATATATATAAGATATATCTTATATCTATAAATTACTACTAGATATAATTGATTAAATGATTGAGTGATAAGATAATATGATTATCTATATTATTATCTTATCATGCTGGCACGCACACTCGCCAGCGCGGCGAGGCGGCCGAGCGGCTCGTCCTTAGTTTTATGAAGGAAAGTTGATATACGAGTAACACAACAGCTGGGAACTGCTAATTAGAGGATAGGGCCTACGGTAGTATTTCGTGAATGCGCACCCGGTTCACTCATTATGGTCTTAGCTCTTCTACTGACTCGTGTCCCAAGTGCCGTGTGCGTCGCAATGGCTGTCGGCCTCCCGTGAATACCACGCAAGCATCCCCGTGTCGCAAGCACGAGCGAATACTGTGATGTCGAGGTGTGCGCATGCGCGCAATGCCTGCATGCTTCCGTTGAACAGCGGCGATCAATTTCCGTGAACGGGATGTCGCTTCGGCTAACGCATAACGCATGGTTCATTGGGAGGTTCGTAAGGGTGGGTCTACGCCGCGGTGCATCCATGATAGCGCGAGCGGGAATTGTATTATTAAATCGCCTACTACGAGTGCAATAATTGCGCGCGAGTATACCTCGCATACCAATCGTTTTGTGCATGCAATGACGTAATGCGGGAATAGAAAGTATGATTTCATGAAGTCTCTCATGCAGTTGCTATGCACTGCTTGCATCCCTTTAGGCTTAATATCGCTAGCAATTTAGGTCACGCTTATATTTTACCGGATGTCCATATACAATAACAACATATGAGTTCATATTGTAATTTCGCGTGTTCGCATGTTCACAAGTGCGAAAGGTAATCGGAAAATTCCGGAGAACATCTCAAACTTAAGTCATCGTAGTTTCTTTTGGACGTGCAGTTAAGCACGCACGCGCGCACATCTCTGCGTCGGCAAGGCGAACAAGCAAGCAAACAAAGAACCGAGCGTGAAACAGCAACGAGAAAAGATAATGCGGTGAAAACTACGCATCTTTGAGAGCGAAGTGGTCCCTGCATGGCGACGCCATGCCGCATCGCTTCGTGCGGCCATCCCAGGGTTTGCTGGAGCCGTGTGAACACTCCTCAGTTCACACGCTACTCTGAGTCTGTCCGTTTCTCGCCATTTTTTAAAACCGGTTCGCCGTGCGATGGTACCAATTATGACACAGCGCCCCAAACTAACCCTCACACTAAACTATGTAGCAAAGGTGTTTACCAGATTTTTCGGGAGGAAGGACAAGGCACGTGCATGACGTTACGCGAAGGTCGTGACGTCACGTCGAGGACACACGCGACTGCCGAGTGGCTATCTCTCCGCGAGTGTTGTCTCCGGTCGTTGATAGTTTATTGCCGTATAGACGTGTTTACGGCAACCGTCGGCGTACGGTGCACCGGAACAAAAGATAGCCGTGTTTTGGATCCGTGGTACAGACGGCCCTCCATTTCTCGCTCGCACTCCTCCTTCTCCCCACCGCCCCCTCTCCCTCTGTAGTAGATGTAGTAGATGATCTTTATTTTAATCGGTGCATTTAAAACAGTGAACATGAACTGGAAAGGCGGGTACTGGAGTAGGGCGTAGGCTGCGGTGGTTTCTGGAGATTTTACGCATTTGCGGTACGGAAAAAATAGTAGACTGGTACTCGCTCCCACCTCGATTACTCCTAAGCCGAGAGGTGGGACCGGGTACCAGTCTAAAAAATAGACGCTGCCCGGCCATCATCGTTACTAACTTGCCTACGTTTTGGAATAACGTTCCACGCGACGTCAGTGTAATGCGAGTGGAACTGTCGAGCGCGGACCCGTCTAATACATAGATAACGGTTGCCTCGGAACGTCTAGCGTTTTCATCTATATTTCTTTTCAATAACATCGTACTTCAATTCACAGGTGCCTTTCTGTTTATAGAAACATTTATAAATACGCAGTGGCTACGCGTCCGGAACCGGTCGCCTAGCCTCCAGGCTACGCACCCGGAACCGGTCGCCTAGCCTCCAGGCTACGCGTCCGGAACCGGTCGCCTAGCCTCCAGGCTACGCATCCGGACATCCACTCACACAGTGATCGCGCGACTCGCATACACGCATGATTGCGCAACGGGACAATCTTTCCCTCTCTTTCTCGCTCGCTCTCTCTCTCTCTCTCTCTCTCTCTCTCTCTCTCTACACACAACACCTCTAGCTCTCTAGCTTTCTCTTTTTCTCTCTCTCGCACACACACACACACCTCTACTTCTATATATCTCCCTCTCTCTCGCTACATCTCTCTCTCTCTCTCTCTCTCTCACAGCACAACAACACTCGGCAGATCAGCGAGCGTCCTGTCATTGCGCAATCATGGCCAGGGGTAGAAATTAACTTTTGAACACAACGAGCTCGCTCCTCAAAAGAGGGGTCGAGTCCGCGAGTATGAGGGCTTAAAATCTCAAAATTTAACATAACGTCATGTGCTTATTTTAATGATCATGCAGTTGACTGTCTGCCAAATTTTCTTGAACATAATCTGAACAAAATACAGTGAAGTCTGCGGGCCGTGGCTCCGACGAACTAGTTAGTCCACTCGCGCCCACAGAATTTTCAGGCAGTCACACGGACTCCTGCATATGTCAATCAGAGATCGACAGTAAATCAGGAAGGATTTGACTCCGCGACGTTGGCCCGTTATCGCACCCTGATATAGATATACGCACAACACGGCATACATATTAATGTTACCAGCTGTCAGTCAAGGTGGCTTTCAGCCAGTGTGTATAGTATACTCATAGTACTCGCTGTACCGAAGTTAGCGCATGGGCAGAGGTGACAGTGCTCGGAGGGCAATATCGTATTTCCTTCTAGAATCTGCTGGAGATGGGACAGGCACCGGCAGGCATCGTAGTGTGTGCACATACATGTGTGTTTTGCTCAACGCTGAATCTAAACAGATTTGCACTTGTTTCGCTTTCGGATGTTGAGTTAACATAATATAAAGTACTACACTATATGGCTGGGCTCGTTAGCCGATATGCCGTCTAAATAACGAGTCGATTTCTGCAAAAGAAGGTCGCAGTTGTGATGAGAATAAAGCAATATCTTGTAAACATTATAGATTGAACCCTAAAATTTGTGTGAACTAAAACCTAAAAAGGTGTTTGTTCTGTATAGTGGGGCTGTAGAGTCTCTATCGTGTAAAAACTATAGGGTAAGTGACACTAGGGCGATCTTAAAACTGGCCGGATTTTTTTTAATTGGGAATGAGGAATACTCTATCGGGATGAGGACAGCCGCCCATCGAAAACAACATGTTTTTAGCAAATGTAAGCTATAGCTGTTCAAGACATAAGATATACATTTTTAAACCTTGAAGAAGATGAAAAATATATTATGATCAGTATAGATATATACTTATATATATATATATATATATATATATAATTCAGGTGTAGAACATAAGGAGAAAAGCAAGAGATGGTCCACTGACGACCATCTAGTTTGAAATTTAGATGGTTCCTACCTAAATTTCAAATTGTTCTCTAAAAGTAATGCGGCGTGCAAGGAATTTACCTGAAAATGGCCGACACAATATTGACATGGTTCCTGATTATTTTGATGGCCGGACCATCGCGGCATCTCTTATTTGACCCCTGTCTAAATATAAGCTTCGTCTACACGACCAACCTTACGACCCTTTGCTAATTAACGATTAGTGTAGCGTCTACACGACCACACCCCGATAAGGCGATAAACTACCGACTTTAATTATGCATGCGTGCCGTTGTCTCCCCCCTCCCTCCTCGTGGTTATGTCAATACGTGTCGTTCGCTCATGTCGCGTTGCGTCGCGTCGCGCTCCATCTGCCGCTTTTCTCTCCCCGCTCCACTTGCCACGCGTTGCCGTCCTGCTCGGCTCACGCTGCCGTTCCCCGCTGCTCGTTACAGTAGTTTTATTCGCCGCGTGCTGTGCACGCGGTCTACCCTCGTGCTCTATTTGATAGCCCAACCCCCCGCAAAAGCTCGGTGCCTTCGCCCCCGTTATACCGTGCGTTGCGCTGTGTGCGTCGTGACGTATACGTGCGCTGGGGCCCGACAACGTGTGTGCGTGTGCCGGTATACGTGCGTGCGTGTTTGCGTGGTGTGTATGATGCGTGTGATCGTTCGGGCTCATGCTGCCGAAAATATCAATATAATAATTAGCACTGCCTTGCCCGTCTATCCTTTTCATCCGGTCCTCTCCTCGCTCAATCGCCTCACACACACAGACAGCGCTCTCTCTCTCTCTCTCTCTCTCTCTCTCTCTCTCTCTCTCTCTCTCTCTCTCCTCACACACACGCACCGCACAGCTTGCTCTATTTCTAACACCACACACACACACACACACCACCACACACACAGCACCACAGCCACCACACACACACACGCACGCACACGCATATCAGCTCTCGCTATTTCGCTCACCACACACACACACACACACACACACAACACACACACACACACACACCACACACCACACCCACACACACACCTCACACCTCTCAGCCTCTCCCATCTCTCTCTCACGCATACACACACACCTACACATTCCCCCTTCTCTCTCACACACACCACAGCACACACAACACACACACACACACACCACACACACGCCAGCTGCGCGGCGCCGCTGCGGCAAACACCACACACTCCGGTAATCAGCAGAGCGTAGATATGGTATAAATGAATAATTGTTGCCTAATTTGGGATATTGCTGCAACTGTGTGTGTTTATGCAGAAAGTAAAACGCAACGGTACCAGTGACTATTTTTCGCGTACTTCTCATGCGCGCGAGCAATGTTAATCCCCTTGCAGTTTGTCTTTGACGCTCAATTATGGCGGCGGGACTTTCGATCTGGCGACCTTATTTCAAAACGTAGGCAATTAGTAGGCGACTGAGCTGGAACCGCGTAAGGCAAGCCTTAGTGACTGTGATGCATAGTAGTTACAGTAGTGTTAGGTGGTAAGGTGTTATATGGAGAGTGTTTACATCGATGCTTACATCGGATAAGACATTAACCATGTTGTTGGCAAGTACAGCAGGAATACCACACAGCACACACACACACATCACACACACACACACACACACACACCACACACATCACACGCACAACGCACACAACACACACACAGCACACCACACACATGCACACACACACACACACACAGCACACACACACACAACACGCACGCAACGCACGGCACGCAACACAATACAGCACACACACACACACACAACACACACACACACACAAAAAAGCCACCACACACACACACGCACCCACACACAAATGTTTTATTTAAGCTATGTACTGCGTTGATGATACGATCAAAGTTCAGAATATAGATAGATGCTCATTGGCTGGGTAGTCGGTCACTCGTTAACCACTTGCTGCGTACACGGAATAGTACCGTGCCTTGTGATCGGACGCTTGTGACAGCTCGCTGTGCACGACAGCCGCACCTTCCAGACTTAAAAAATATATAATCGTTGCTCGTGATCAAATTTCAATTTGTACATCTCATATCGAAAACTATGCCAATAGTACTGAAACAATTTAACATTCATGGTATTACATGCTTTATTTCTATTTAATTTAATTGGGCTT
>NW_014577293.1:298786-307875 GCF_000485595.1 Priapulus caudatus | reverse complement strand
GACGCTGTCCGCGGCCATCATCGTTACTAACTTGCCTACGTTTTGAATAACGTTCGCACGCAGACGTCAGCTGTAATGCGAGTGGAACTGTCGAGGCGACGGAGCGCCGTCTAATACAAGCATAAGCGGTTGCCTCGGAACGTCTAGGTTTTCATCGTATATTTCTTTTCAATAACATCCGTACTTCATTAACAGGTTTGCCTTTCTGTGTTATAGAAACATTTTATAAATACGCCAGTGGCTACGCGTCCGCGAACGCCGGTCGCCTAGCGCTCCAGGCTACGCACCTCCGGACATCCACTCACCAACAGTGATTCGCGCGACTCGCGCATACAAGCAATTGACTTGCGCAACAGGGACAATCTTTCCCTCCTTTCTCGCTGCGACTCTCTCTGCTCTTTCTCTCTCTCTCTCATCTCTCACACACCACACCTCTAGCTCTCTAGCTTTCTCTTTTTTCTCTCTCTCTCACACACACACACACCTCTAGCTTTATCTCTCTCTCTCTCTCTCTCTCTCTCTCTCTCTCTCTCTCTCTCACACACACACACACTCGGCAATCAGCCGAGCGTCCTGTTGCGCAATCATGCGCAGGGGTAGAAATTTAACTTTTGAACACAACGGGCTCCCTACCCTCAAAAAGAGGGGGTCGAGTCCGCAGTCTGAGGTTTGAAATTAAAGATATTAACAATAACGCATTGTGCTTATTTTTAGATTCAATGCAGTTGCACGTCTGCCAAATTTTCTTTGCAGCATATCTGAACAAATACAGTAATCTGCGAGGGCCGTGACTCCGGAACGAACTAGTTAGTATGGCAGAATTTTCAGGGAGTCACACGGACTCCTGCATATGTCAAATCAGAGAATCCGACAGTAAATCAGGAAGTATTTGACTCCGGACTCCCGTTAATTTCGCACCCTGATATATATATACGCACAACACGGCATACATATAATGTTAACCAGGTCAGTCAAGGTTGGCTTTCAGCAGTGTGTATATATACTCATATAACTCTGTACCGAAGTAAGCGCATGGCAGAGGTGACAAGGTGGGTCGGAGGGCAAATATCTTATTTCCTTCTAGAATTGCTGGATGGGACAGACGGCGGGCATCGTAGTGTGTGCACATACATGTGTGTTTGCTCACGTGAATCTAAAACAGATTTGCACTTGTTTCGCTTCGGATGTGTAGTTACTATATAGTATACCTATATCGCTGGCTCGTTGCCCGATATGCGTTAAATAACGAGTCGATTTTCTGCAAAAAATGTCGCAGTTGTGTGAGAATAAAAGGCAATATCTTGTAAACATTATAAATTGAACCTAAAATTTTTGAACTAAAACCTAAAAGGTTTTGTTCTGTATAGTGGCTGAGAGTTCTATCGTGTAAAACTATAGTGTAAGTGACACTAGTAGCGATAAACTGGCTGTTTTTTAATTTGGGAATGAGGTATCTTTGATCGGGGATGAGGGACAGCGCCCATCGAAACAACATGTTTTTAGCAAATGTAAGCCTATAGCTGTCAAGACATAAGATATACATTTTTAAAAGCCTTGAAGAAGATGAAAATATATATGACAGATATATATATATATATATATATATATATATATATATATCAGGGGGTAAATAAGGAGAAAAGAGAGATGCGTCCACAGACCATCTAGTTTGAATTTTAGATGGTCCTCCTAAATTTTCAAATTGTTCTTTAAGTAATGCCGGCGTGCAAGGATTTACCTTAAAATGCGGACCAAAATATTGAATGGTCCTCCCTCGATTATTTGATGGCCCCGGACCATCGGGCCATCTCTTATTTTGACCCCTGTATATAATATAGCTTCGTCTACACGACAAACCTTAACTCGATTAACGATTATGTAGCGTCTACACGACAACACCCGATAGCAGTTATTACGGATCTTATTTGCATGCCGTGCTGCGATGCTGGTATGTAAAACGTGCCGTGTGATGTGCGTGCGCTGCGTGCGTGCGTGCGTGTGTGCGCTGCGTGTGCACGCTATACGTGCAGTGTGATCCGTGTGCACGTATACGTGCGTGCGTGTTGTGCGTGTGCACGTTATACGTGCTGTGCCGCTGTCGGCGTGTGCTGCGATGTGCACGTATACGTGCGTGCGTGTGTGCGTGTTGATTGATTGCGTGTTGATCGTTCGGCTGATTGCCGAAAATAGTAATATATATTTATGCCACTGCTGGCCGTCTATCCTTTCATTCCGTCCTCTCTCGCCTCAAATCTGCTCACACACCACACGCACAGCTCTCTCTCTCTTCTCTCTCTCTCTCTTCTCTCTTCCTAAAATCTCTCTCTCTTCTCTCTCTCACACACACGCACCCGCACACAGCTCTCTTCTAAATTTCTAAGCACACACACCAGCCACACCACACACACACACACAGCACACACACACACACGACACACTGCAGCCACGCATATGCTCTCTCTATTCTCTCTCTACTACTCACACACACCACACACACACACACACACACACACACACACCACACAACACAAACACACACACTACTCACACCTCTAGCGTCCTATCTCTCTCTCACGCAACACACACACATACACAGTTCCCGTCTCTCTCCTACCACAAACACCACACACACCACACCACACACACCACACACACACACACACACACACACACACACAGCGCGCGCGCGCGCGGCAAACACCACACAACACTCAGGTCAATCAGCGCCATGGACGCGTACTATATAATTGAATAATTCGTGCCTATTTTGCGGTTATTGACTGCAACGTGTTTGTGGTCATAATGGCCAGACGAGCCAGTACCAAAACGCACGACCGCTTGACATTTTCGGCGCTACTTCTCAATGGCGCGCGACACGGCAATGTTATGCCCTCCTTGCATTTTGTCTTTGACCTCATATGCGGGGCGACTTTTCGATCTGGCTTCATTTCAAACGTACGGCATAAGTTAGTAAGCGACTAGCCTGGAAACGCCGCCGCTAAGCGCAAGCCTTAGTTGAACTGTGATGCCATGTGTTACCAGCCTTGTGTTAATGTTGTTAAGCGTGTTATATGGAGAAGATCGTTAACATCTAACATGTTACACGTAAGGACATTAACCATTTGTTTCGGCAGTACACAAGTGAAATACACACACACAGCACACAACACCAACACACACACACCACACACCACACGACACCCCACCACGCCACACACCACACAGCACACACACAAAACACCCACACACATGCACACACACACACACACACACACACACACACACACGCACGCACGCACGCAACGCGACGCAACCACACAGCGTAACCACACACAGCACACACACAGCACACACACACAACAACACACAACAAAAACACACACACACACACACGCCCACCCACAACAGAATGTTTTATTGTACTAGCTATGTACTTGAGTGATGAGTATCGCGACTCCAAAGTCTAGAATATAGATGAGGATCTCATTGCGGCCTGGTAGGTCGTGTCATGTCGTTAACCACTTGCCGCGACCACAGTAATATTACGTGCTCTTGATTGATCGGACCGCCTTGTGGCAGCTCGCCTGTTCCGACACCCGCCACCAACACCAGACTTAAAAATATATATCTGCTCTGATCAAATTCAATTTGCTACATCTCATAATCGAAAACTAGCCAAAATTAGCTACTGCAACATTTAACTTCATTATTACATGCTTATTTCTATTTAAATTTTGGGCTTACTAAAAATCTCTGGTGCCATTTGCAGCACAACGTGACAGACAGCCGAAAATATTACAGCCACAACGTGTCACAGACGAGCCAAAATATTAGCCCAAAAGCAAAGAGTATAGCGCCCCTATTTTCAAGGGCCAAATCTTTACCTTTTTTTGCTGCTGTCTCGTTTGTTAAGCCTTTTTTTTTATTCGTTTTAACGCATTAAGTTTTAGAACCCGTTCCCGTATCTATCGATTCTTTTCTGTTGAACTTTGGCGCCTATTTGGATCAAAACTGACGGGGCGCATTCATTAACATACATAAGACATGATGTACATACCAACATTTCGTGACCAAATTATAGTAAGATGCATGGGCGGGCGCGAGCGCGGGCCGAATTATGTACGGAAGAAGCTGGCGCCGCCCTGGCGGATCAATCTGTCTGTAGGGCTTGTGCATTTGGTCTGATTTATGTACGCGGAAGTATTTATGCTCCCTTCTCGCCTTGGTTTTGATTTAATTGACGCTACATAAATGACTTTAATGGACGGTACATAAATGATTTAATCGAGACGATAATATAAGCGAGTTTGAAGGCATTACATCATTCCATGTTTGTGATTGGCCTGAGCCAAATAAGCTTGGCATCTGCATTTGATTGATTTGATGACGGTACATAAATGATTTAATGACGGTACAGTACATTCGATTTAATGACGGGTACATAAATCGCATTTTAATGACCGCGTCATAAAATATCATTTAGTGTCCCTTCTCGCCTGCGCATACGTACGCTTGCTGGCGGTGCGTTTAGTATACCACTGTGCAGACAGTCGCCGGGCTTCTACACAAATCGCTCGAAAGTGCGAAAGTGTGCACATCTGGTGCTTCTGTGTGGGAGATCTGATCCGCGATACGCGCTACTAATATATTATATACACATAATATATAAGACGGCTAACCTGCGCGCGACATTATTTATTATATTATATATACTATATAGTATATATAGTGTGTGTGTGGGTGCTTGTGTGTGTGATAGTGTTGCGTGCGTTGCTGTGTCTGGGTGTGTTGTGTGCTGTGTGCTGTTGTGTGTTAGTGTCGCGTGCGGTGCATGTTGTGCGTGCTGTGTGTGTGTGTGCGTGTGTGACGTGCTGCCGTGTGCCTGTGTCGGTTGGTTGTCGCCGCGATGTGTGTGCGGTGCGTGTGTCGTGCGTGCGTGCTCTCGTGTGCGTGCGTGCTGTGCTGCACGTTGGTGCGTGTGCGCCCGTGTGTGTGTGCATGTGTGTGTGCTGTGTGTGTGTGTGTGTGTCGTGGGATGTTGGTGTCGTGTGTGCGTGTCTCCCAACAGTTATCCGAGATAAACGCCTAAACGCCGGAAGGTGTGTATCAACCCGTTTTGCTAAAAAAAAAAAATAGCTTACGTGCATTTAGGGTGCCTATATACTAGATTTGGTAGACGGCTCGGTGTTTATGCGCATTTATACCAAAACCTGTGATTATTGCGAAAGTATTAAACTGAATAACCTGCGCGCGAACTCCCAACGAATATAAATTTCAGGATGTTAACAGCCTGCCTGTAGAGGCGTTGATGTATATCATCTTCAGGTTTCACGTACAAATCGGGAGGATGAACCGCGCCCTATAATGTTACCGTGACCGATTGGCTATGCCGATCGCACTATACCGCTACCATGCATCAAACTTGGTCCGGAACGATGAGTGACCTATAGAAAAACGCGTTGGTCAAGGCTGGTCAGCTATTATCTGGCCTTACCGAGGCGCGGTGGGAAAACATCTTTCGGTCGATCGGGCTGCCAGATTAAAACAGCTTCTCGCCAACAGATGACGGACGGATCTTTATTTGTTCCTTGCGGCCTGGACATGAAGCACAAGAGTTGCCATTCTGGCAGCGGCGAATAGAAGACAAAAGTTGAAGACCCACAAAAAACGGCGAAGCCTTTGAGCGGCCAGCCGCCGCAGTGTTGCCCAAAAAAACGCCGCTGCGCCTCGGCCCACGGCTACGCCAGGTCATCTCAAGGACGAGCTAGACACAAGCAAAAAATAGACGAGCATTAGGGAGGTGGCTGGGGTCTAGAACGAACTGCCCATTAGGTGATATAGGACACACCTGCCAATATATTGCTACCTGATGCTGGTTGTTAGACGGCGAGAACCATCGCCGTATTTTGTTTTAAATATATGCGGAATCAACGAGTAGGCTTCCTCGTGTTGACGTATGTAATTGCCTGATGAACTTATTTTTGCCACTTGACACGATGCATCATCCAGCTGATCGGCCGCTTGCAAACAAATGACCATAACCTTGGGGCGTCACCATATTTCCAATCCCCAATAATCATGCCGCATGATTTAAATACGCCATGCTGTGGATGTTCATAGTTGTCTGTTTTATTTTGATTTATATATTGATTAATTATCTATATAATAAACACTTCGTTGTGCTTGTTCTGTATTTATTTTCCTTTACTGCTTGCCACTCGCCATGGTCCGCTCGGTGGCTTACATTGCTGAAGGCCACTGATGCTACAACGCTTAGATTAGTGCCTGGGGCAGCACCGCTACTACGGTATATAGGATAATCATATATATATATTATTATACTATTATAATATACTATTATGTATATGTATACTAGAAAATAGATAGATAGACTAGTAGTAGAAAGATAGATAGAGTTAGAGCCCAAGGGACGTCTTAACGTGGTCCAATTGACCCCATTGGGGTCCGTGGACAAGGCGCGAGCAAAGTTTTGTGTTTATGTGTTTATGTGCATTTTTCTGGGGAGGGGTCCGTAGCTTTCACCAGATTCTCAAAGTGGTCCATGGCTCAAAAAAGGCTAAGAACCACTGAGTTAGATAGATAGATTAAGACACAGATATGCTACACAATGTTGAACGCTTTATGGGTTCGACTAAAAGCACATAAACTGTTTTACAGCTCACTATGATTTACGAGCTGCTGGACCTTTGGTTCACATACTGGTTTTGGTTAGGATTAGGCAAAGCTTCGTGAAGTGAACAACACGATCATGTCTGGCGCTACAGAATAATGGCAATGACATATTGTATTGCGTGTGCGCGCTGGTGTATGTACGTATACTATATCACCGCAATGTTTGTGTGCGCGCCGCAAGCAAAACAACAAAACTACTGGCGGAACTAATACCAACTACCCAAACTACCAACTACGCCTTACTACTTCTTACTACTTCTTACTATCTACTTCACTAGTTACGACCACACACAAACGCACTCACTCACTCACTCACTCACTCACGCACGCACGCACACACACACATACACTGATAGCACCACACAGCACACCACCAAGGCACACGACTTCAACACCGCGACATCAGTACAAACGCGAAAATTTGATGTTATACTCGGGACCTTTATTTGTATTTTTCCTACACGCACGTACACAACCATTACCATATAGGTTACATCATACAATATTCCACGTCCATATTCAATGCCTCGACACCGCGTCAGCATTAGGGGAATTGCTAAATAATTATTTAGATACGCGTGCCCAAATACGTGCTTATTCACGTACGAACACACCCAGCGACGAATGCACGCACGCACGCACGCACGCACGCACGCACGCACACACTAAACCACCTTCCCACTAAATACCACCGTGCAGAAGGTAGCCAGTCAGTCACGCGTATTTTAGTATCGTACACACAGTCGTCCCCATCCTTACTCATTTTACATGACGAATTTCGCGTCCCGTCTGAAACAGCGCAGTATCTGCACGCACGTACCCGATACGCACCAAACATACGCTACACACTGACACACATGATACACACGCTGTCTATACAGCAATAAACATATATATACAAACAAATATATATATACATATACATATACATATATACACGCATATATGTATACACTGCATATTGCTTTCTAACAAAGGCAAAGGCAACCCACATGGGTTACGATTGTTCATCTGTGCACCGCACACAACTAAACGAGGAGTTATGCGAACTTGAGGTAGATTCGCAGCTTCTGAATGCATGAGTATGCCAACATGTTCTGCTTGCATCTATGACAAATACGACATACGCATATACGCTCTCCTTACACACACACACACACACACACAAAGACACACACACACACACACGCACCCACACACAAATGTTTTATTGTAAGCTATGTACTGGTTGATGATACGGACTCCAAAGTTAGAATATAGATAGATCTCATTGGGCTGGTAGGTCGTGTCACTCGTTAACCACTTGGCTGCGTACCACGTAATATTACGTGCTTGTGATCGGACCGCTTGTGACAGCTCGCTGTTCACGACACCCGCACAACATTCCAGACTTAAAAAATATATATCTGCTCTGATCAAATTCAATTTGTACATCTCATATCGAAAACTATGCCAAAATAGCTACTGAACATTTAACTTCATTATTACATGCTTATTTCTATTTAAATTATTGGGCTTACAAAAATCTCTGTGCATGCAGCACAACGTTGACAGACAGCGAAATATTACAGCACAACGTTCACAGACGGCAAAATATTAGCAAAGCAAAGATATAGCGCCCCCTATTTTCAGGCAAATCTTTACCTTTTTTGTGTGTCTCTTTTTTAAGCCTTTTTTTTACCGTTTTCAACCGATTAAAGTTTAGAACCCGTCCCGTGTATTCATCGATCTCTTCTGTGAATTTGGCGCTATTTGGATCAAAACTGACGGGGCCTTTCATTAACATACATACATACATGATACATACAACATTCGGCAAATTATAGTAAGATGATGGCCGGGCACGAGCGCGGCGAATTATGTACGGAAGATAGCTGGCGCCGCCCTGGCGGATCATTGTATTGTAGGCTGTGATTGGTTGATTTATGTACGGAAGTATTTATGTCCCTTCTCGCCTTGGTTTGATTTAATGACGGTACATAAATGATTTAATGACGGTACATAAATGATTTAATGACGATACATAAAGCGATTTAATGACAATACATAATTCCATGTTTGTGATTGGCTGAGCACAAATAAGTTGCATCTGATTGGTTGATTTAATGACGGTACATAAATGATTTAATGACGGTACATAAATCGATTTAATGACGGTACATAAATCGATTTAATGACGGTCATTAAATATCATTTATGTCCCTTCTCGCCTGCCATAGTACGTGTGGCGGTGTCTTAGTATACCACTGTCAGACAGTCAGCGGGCTTCTACACCAAATCGCTCGAAAGTGCGAAAGTGTGCACATTGGTGCTCTGTGTGGAGATCTATCGCGATACGCGCTACTATATATTATATACATAATATATAAGACGGCTAACCCTGCACGGACATATAT